>NC_041399.2:150371176-150671176 GCF_900747795.2 Erpetoichthys calabaricus | reverse complement strand
GGTTTCCATATGCTGTGATCCATTTATAATAATAATAATAATAACAATAATAATAATAGTAATAATAATAATAATACACTTTATTTAATAAGCATCTTTCTTAGAACTCAAGGTCACCTTACATAACATTAAAAACAGTACAGTAATAGAAATAAAAAACACACAGAATGATAACTTCAAATAACAACAAAGATAAAAGTAGTAATAGACATAAAAGATAACAGGCAATAACAATGGTATTATTAAAGCTGATGCAATATGCCAGTTTAAAAAGATATGTTTTGTGAGTGGTTTTGAATTGTGTTATTGAGTCCAGTTGATGGATATGAGAAAGAAGAGAATTCAAGAGTTGAGGAGCACTATGAGAGAGTACTCTAGCTCCAACAGAAAAAAGTTTGATGTGTGGTACAAGTTGAGCTGTAGATGAAGATCTAAGGGAGTGAGAATAAGACATTGCTGTGAAAATATTTAGCCTTTGACATAAAGTTGCTGGGCTCATTGGTTTGTCCTTTTGGGGATGAAGTTGAAAAAAAATCAAGAGATGTGTGATAGAAGAATAGAAGAATTTTCTGTTGTCTTAAATTCCACACTTTACTGATTAGGAACATTTTTATAAGGGCTTTCCAGCCAGTACAAATTAAGTGAATTGTGCTACAACTTTAAATTGAAAAATGCTTATTTTAAAGAAACAGACTAAATTAGATAACTAAATACCTTATAAATTTAAATTAATCATATTTTTTACTTTTGGTGAGTTTTCTTTTTACCACAATATGCCATTGGTAACACAGAAATCCAGTAAACTCCCTTTGAACAGACATGTTCTTTAAAGTAATCCAGCTCAATACTTCTTAGAATCTTTGCAGCATAAATAAGAATGAAGTGAAACAGTTGATGGCAAGAGGTCAAGCAAAGAAGCCATGCTTTTGGGGGTTTACAAAGACAGCGTCCTTACTCCTTTATTAAAAAGAGGAAGCATATCTCACTATAGGAAGGATGCCCTCTTTAAATAAGGAAATGAGTGTGCAGGATGTTCACATGTTGCTTTCTATTAATGATAAGCACTTACCCAAGAAAAGAGCCTGTAATGCTCTTAAACGTTGCTCTTCATTACTTAGTATTGGCAAAAGCAGCATTCCTGAACATTACCTGAAAAGCATGTGAAAAACTAAACACCTTATCTATGTAAAAAAAAAAAAAAAAAAACTTAACAGCTCATGTACAGCTGTGCTCATAAGTTTACATACCTTGGCAATTTGCAAGATGTGTACCATACTTTAAAGAAAAATGACTGATCAAGCAAAAGACATTTCCCTTATTTTTAATGGAATCCAAGTTAAACTATAAGGCATCACAGACTAGCACAACTATTAAACAAAACATAGTAATAAGGAAAATGATGGTACCTGTTCAAAGGTTTGCATACCCATAGTTCTTACTACTGTTTATTACCCCATTAGCATCAATGATGGCATGCAGTCTTTCGTGATAGTTGTAGTTGAGGTGCTTGATTTTCTCAGATGTAGAACTGCCCATTCGTCTTGGTGAAAAGCCTCCTGATCTTGTAAATTCTTGGGGTTACCTTACATGTACTGCACGTTTGAGATCTCCCCAAAATGTCTCAATGAAACTGAGGTTAGGAGACTGTGATGACCACTCCAGCACCTTCACTTTTTTTCTGATATAGCCACCAACGGGTCAACCGGGCCTTGTGTTTTGAATCATTGTCACGTTGGATGATCCAAGGGTGTCTCATATGCACAGCTTCTGGACTGATGAATTCAATGTCCTCCAGTATTTTCCAGTAATATGCTGCATTCATTTTGTCATCAATTTTCATTAAGTTACTTGTGCCGCTGTAGCTCACACACCCCCCAGATTATCAGAGATCTGTCTCCATGCTTCATAGTAGGGATGGTGTGTCTTTCGTCACAGGCCTTGTTGCATCCCCATAAACATAGCGTTTATGGTTGTAACCATAAAGTTTAATTTTGGTCTCATCACTCCTAAGGACTTTGTTCCAGATGTTGTGAGGCTTGTCCAGATGCTGCTTGGCATATTGTAAGTGGGCTACTTTGTGACACTGGCACAATAAAGGCTTTTTTCTTGCAACTCGACCATGCAGCCCATTTTTGTTCAAGTACCTCCTTATTGTGCATCTTGAAAAAGCAGCACCACTTGTTTGCAAAGAAGCCTGTATCTCAGCTGATGTGGCTTGTGGGTATTTCTTGACATTTCAACAAATGATCCTTGCAGTTGTGGCTGAAATCTTGGTTGGTACCTGACCATGGACTGGTAACAACAGAACCCCTAACTTTCTGATAAAAAAAAAAAAAAGTGGAGTTTGAACACTACTGACAGTCATTTTAAGATCTCTGAATATCTTCTGATATCCTTTTACTAATTTATGCAAATCAACAACTTTTTCTCACAGGGTCCTTTGACAGTTCTTTTGCTTCCCCCGTGGCTTGGTATCCAGCAAAGTCAGTGCAGCTCTGCATGAATTTAAATTGACTATTTATACATATACTGTACACTGATTACAATAAAAGAGGTTACAGGTGTAGATACTCCCCCTTAATTGCCCTTAATTTGAACCTGTGTGTGTCAACTTGTTTATACATTATCAGTCCCAACATTCAAGGGTATATAAACTTTTGATCAGGCCCATTTGGAGGATTTCAGTTATCATTAGGATTTAAAAAGGTCACACACAATAATGTGATAATAAATTGCTTCACAAACTCTGCCAGGGTATGTAAACTTATGAGAAAGACTGTATGTATGTAAGTATATATTTTAAATTCCTGTTTATGTCCTTTTCTTCATTTTTGTCCGTAAGAATGTCAGCATTGTAAATATTTAAAAACAAAACTGTACTGTTCATCATACCCTACTTACTTACTTACTTTTACCTACTACCCCTCCTGGAGCATAGAAAAACAGACAAGATATCGCCAAGCATCTCTGTCCTGGGCTTTTCTCTCCATCTAGTTCCAGGTGTTCTTTGGTCGCTCTCTTTTCTGCTTTCCCTGGGGAGTCCACGTTAGGACTTGTATGGTGATGTTACTTGCAGGTTTTTGCAGGGTGTGTCCTTTCCAGCAGCAGCAACATTTCTTGATTTCTTCTTCTATGGGCAGCTGGTTTGTTCTCTGACAGAGCTCACTGTTGTTGATGGTGTCTGGCCAGCAAATGCGGAGAATCTTTCGCAGGCAGCTGTTAATGAAAACCTGCGCTTTCTTGGTGGTGCAGGCTGTAGCTCTCCATGTCTCTGCTCTGTACAGAAGGACTGCCTTAATGTTGGTATTGAACAGCCTGCCTGACTTTGGTGTTTACTGACAGTTCCTTGGAACTCTAAATGTTCCGTAGATGCAGAAATCCTGCTCATGCTTTCCTGATTCATGATCTGTCATTGGCGTCTGTGCCGCCCTGTTTGTCAATGACACTGCCCAAGTAAGTACGGGAATCCACCTCTAATGCTTCACCATTCAGCAAGACCGGGTTGGTGCTGACTATGTTTATTGTGAGTGTCCCTTTTGTATGCTAAGCCCCATTTGCACAGAAATGGCTGTGATGTTTTTAGTCTTCTATACAGTATATATCTGAGACTGCACAGTAGCAGTGCATACAAGGAAAAATATCTTGATTCTCAAATGTGCTTAATGAAGTGTTCCTCACTTAAGTACAGTATCTGTTACAAAATACAAAGAATGAGATTCTTGGATTAATCAGTTCAGTGAGGACTTAAGGAAGGCATACAAATGACTTATGCTGATTTGCACATCAAGTGTAGTTCAGTAGCAAGGGATACGATTAGTATATTCTTTTCATATCAGGTCCTTCTCTGGTCCATCATAAGTGATAACATGCCTAAAGCACCTACTTGATTAATCAATATTGACAAAAGAAAAAGAAGCAAATAATATGTGCTACAGTTAAATAAAAAGAGTTTTTCAAAAGATAACTTCTTATTGATTTTCAAAATAGACTTCATCACTCACCTACAGAAGATAATGGATGTGCTCCATTCCAAATCTACACAGTGTAACTAAGATTTTCATCAAAAAGATCTGGTGTACACCATCAATAGCTTCCTGTAATTCTTCTTATGATTTGTATGCTTTCTTAAAAGGTCACAACAAGCTGTACGGTAAAGACAAGGTATTTCTCCCAATCTTTGAATTAATGTGTAAAGAAACATTAATGTGATGTACTTCTGTATGAAGTAAAAAGCAAGCAGAAGATTTTCTTAATAAGTAAAAACAATAACATTGGATGCCAGTCAAATCTTCCTATTCAGGAAGATAACTCCTTCAGTTCTTACATAAGGATCCTAACCAATAAATTAATTAATCCATTTCTAAAATATTTATTAAGGTATGAGAAGCTGGTGTCTATCTTAGCAGCACTGGGTGTTTGTGAGTAAAACAACAATACCAAAACGAAATCCAATGTAGTTACAGGGAGAACTTCAAACAAGGCCTGGGCTTGACTGGTAAAAGAGAAACAGTACAACTGAGTCACCACCAAAACTCTTTCCAAACACTTTCATTACAATTATTCTTTATAAATACCATTTACAACATCTTGAAAAAAACATGGGATGTTAGGAAGTATAAAAATTTCAGCACTGTACATTCAACTATTTAATGTAGTACTTTGTTAGAGTGTTCTGAAGGAAATCATCTAAACAATTCTACAAATAAAGTAACAGTAAACTTTAACTTTAAGGTTAATTAAATGTAGCCATCCCAGTTCGACAGAATAGAAATGATAATCCATGGTTTATGGACTCTGCCTACGACAGTGTGTATAACAGATAAATAAAGCAAAGCATTGGAAAAAATGTCTAAATATGTCTAACCTACAATGGTGACAGAACATAAAACAAGTAGCTTGACAAGCTGTCTTTTTCAGTACAGCTGAACGTAAAGAATACCCTGAAGGAATTAGAAATATATGGGCACTTTAAGAGGTTACAGAAGAAAAGTGTGACAGCTCCTTTATTACCTGGGATAATGATAGACAGTTTATAAAATTTAAGAAATATAAAGATAGATAACATCTTTAAAAATTAAAGTCTTCATTGTTTACTCTTAGATTTCATTCTGCCCCTATAAGGTGCCATAACTGGTTTTAGAAAAATACACAATAAAACATCATAAGATCGTTTTTGTTTCTCCTTCTATGAGCATTTCAGCCTTATATATATACTGTAAGAAAATTATCTGGTTGCATTTTGTACTCTATTTAACAATGAAAGGAGACCCATCTAAATTCTAAATAACTTGTTAATGTTGCTAAAATGAAATAATTCAGCAGCACAAAAATTACTAAATCAAACACATTTGAGAACTCATTGATGCGTTTAGGAAGGATTTCTTTTAACAGTGGATGGCATAATGGTGTGGTAGGTTAATACCATACAGTCTCATGGGTTCTTCATTAGACTTCTGGCCTGACCATTGCATCCCCAGTCCCTTAACTTTCTTTAATAATTAAGGTTTCTTTGGATATCCTGAAGACATGCCAATAAGGTTGAATGACAGATATAAAAAAAAAATTAACCTGGTATGGATGAACATACTGTAAGTGTTAAAGTAAACACAGTGATAGACTAGGCCCTCATTCCTGGATTGGTATTCTTGTTTGCATTATGCCTGAAGCTACTGGACAGCTACTTACTTCTTCTAAAACTGAACTGTACATAGCGAGTTAAAAAAAAAATGTACAAATAGATCTGTTTCCATCCATTTATTTTTAGAATCACTCATGCCAGTTCAGGGTCAGTGGGACCAATGCAGGTAGCATCAGAAATAAGGTAAAAGCCAGATCTGAATAGGGCTCTAGCCCTGGATGGTAGGTTTTGATTTACTTATTTAATTTAGAATTTATTACACTATCATGAAATATAATCCATTTTGTACCAGTGTATTTCTTTTATCAAATGAGCCAATTCAAATAATGGATCATGATGGAAGGCCAAAGCATGGTGGCAAGCCAGAAGCATGGATTCCAAATTAGGACTTGAAGTTGTACATCAGCAATACTAAATAGCGCGATTCCAGATCACAGGTAAAATATAAAGTCAGTCTAATTTAATTTAAAATCACTGTAAATGAAATTCACATAGTAAAATTAATATAATAGCAGCCCAGTAATATGACATACCACCAGAATTATATTTCCGGGCTTGCTGTAAACCTGCTCTTTTTTCTGAAAACCATAAAATTTAGTAAAATCTACTGATTTTACTGGTTAATGTGTGAAAATGGTATAATGCTTGATGCTCTGTTTTGAATTGGCACACAGCTGTACTCTGGCTGTTGCAGACAAGAATGTCCTTAGAAGCCAGTAAGCCCGAATAGGACCTGAAAAATTGATGGATGAATTTAATGTTCATTTATTCATATTTAGCATCACTAAATTTCCATTTAAAGGTATAAAGGTTCTTAACACTGTATACTTTCACTAGAATCTATTACTACAATCTAGAATCTATTTTATTTTTCTTACGCAATGAATCAATCAGCTCAACCAAAAGTGTGGCAACACCTGTTTAAATAAAAGACAATAATCCAAAAGTACTTTCATCTAGTATCATTAGCACACTAGAATATAATCAGGCTGTGATTTGTCAAATGTGACTGAGTGACCCCCTTGAAGACCACTCCATTAGTCCATCATGTATCAATAAACAGTCAATGTATCAGCACATTCCTGTCACACACATTCTTATACACAGTTATTCAATGTAAGATTTGAAATGTAACATAATTCACTTGCTATTTTATTTACTTATCATGCATTTCAAAGATATATTGCAATCTCCACTGCCTACATATTCATTGTTCACCTACAGGGGTTGTTCCTGTCCTGAAACTCGGTCCTGGAGACCCACTGGGGCTGAATGTTTTTGTTTCAGCAAGCTTCTGTTTGTAATTGTATCCCTGAGCTAATTAAGTGAACTGTTATTTCCAAGATTCTTTATTTTGGGAACAATATAGAAATTAGAAAACTACGTTTAGTTAAAAAAAAATATTAAAATGTACTAAGCAGTTACATGGGCATAATGTATTTTTTCTTTTTAACAATATTTTCATCTTAATTTTCATTTAACTTTTCCAGGTGTTCTAATTGTTTAATTAATCCATTATTTACAATTAGTGGGTCTGATGCTAAAGTAGCTGCAACCTTTCATGATTTAGTGTCGTTTGCCTGAGTGTCTGCTCTACTCATTTTTAATTGTCATTATTAAGATACAATGAAGAGAACAAACTGCATAGAGAAAAGGCAAAACATAATGAAATCAACAAAAGAGAGTTAAGCATTTAAACCTTTAACAAAAATAAAAATATTTCGAAATCTCTAATAAATGTAAAAAAAATCATGCTGCTGTGCTTTCTGAATGTAGAATAACAGAAAAAATAATGGATTATTAAATGAGATCAGTGTTACCAGTTGTTGTCACTGATTATGAATCTGGTTGAAACAAAATCCTGAAGCCACAGTGAGCCCTCCAAGGCCGAATTTGAGAACCCCTGATCCACATTATTCATTTTTTAAAAACTGATACAGCAATCATATTAAACAGATTTTAAAAATGGATGAAAGGATGTGATAAGTTGAAGAATACTACTTTAGGGAGAGAAGAAATAGACTACATGTAAAAACTTCAAACAAAGAAATTAAGACAATTGCACTATTTTGATTAAATATTGTGATTCTTTTAATAGAGACGGCCGTTATGAAACTTTTATAGATTATAATCCAATGATAATATTATAATACCATTGATGATATGTTTGACTTTAAAATGACGAACCTACTATCACTTTGATTGAGTGCAGTTTTATTTTCTGGTCTTTAATTACTTTAACACCCTCCTATCTTAATGCTTTTTCCACAACTGGGCCATAAATCTACTGCTGTGACGAGTGCTTTCACCATTTAATTAGTTTGTTGACTTTGATTAAGTTTTGGGTAGGAGTAATGGAACTGGGAGTGGGAGGGAGTGAGTTTCTCTCAGTTGAGCATAACGGCGTTTTAAGGAACAAATAATAAAAGGGGTATAATTAAAATCATGTTGAAGCAAACCCTTTGAGCATCAGTATTTTACTATTTGGAGTGAATGTGTGGCCCAAAATAGATCTAACAGAATAATTTACAAACCAAACTACACATGCAAACAAATACTTGAATGTCATTTTACCATTTAAAAGTACAGAAACAACTATATATGGTTCATTAAGTGGCATAACTCCTGTAGAAACATTATAGTTTTTGCTTTAGCAATCCCATTTAAGTGCTTTGGAATAAACTGAGTTTTATAGAATGCCACATGCAAGCATTCCAGATATTCTCAATTTAATCACTGTACTTACATTAAAAAGTGAATTCTAGATATTCAAACCAAAAGCTGTTTTCAAGTCAGTGCTTCCAAGATGAAACGAAAACAAACATTTAGATCTCTTTTATGTCTCCTCTGTGAGATCCACAGGTTAGTAAGGCCATGAGTTGAGACAAAAAGAAATGGTGTCCCTGTAGTCAGTGGATTAACTGAAGTTCATGGATCGATTTTCAAAACAAATTCAGAGGGACAGTCCCATTTTTCCATTGATGTATGTTTCCTCCAGATGCTTCATATTCCTCTTACATCTTTAAAATATGTACCTAAGGTTGACTGTTAGCTCTAAATTGTGTGTGTATGTTGGTGGCGGTGTGGTTAGTTGGGTGTTCCTGTGTTATAGATTGGAATCCCATCCTAGGTTTGGGTGGTTCATGCTTTATACAAAATGAAATCAGAATAGGCTACTAGAGGACTACATTTTAACAAACATACTCTGATTCAACATTAAACAGTAGTAAGTAGAATTTAATAAAGACATAATTTAAAAGTGTGACATATTCCTAATCCTAATGTGTACAATAATGACAACTGTAATTACAATTAAACAGAAGATTCTGGGAATCATTTTTGTAGGTCTGTTAAGAAGTTACTTAGACTGGAGTAGCTTATTTGCCCTATAGACATTTCTCTCCATGATGAACTGATAAGTAACACATGAATGGTGAGAACTGTATTATGCTCACACAGTCTATAAACAGTTTCACACATGTCCCTTGGGATTTGTAACTGTCTGTTGGATTATACAATTTTAATAAAATAACATTTAACAAATGTTAAACTGTATGTACAGGCACACATTTCTCATACTAAATGAGACAGAAGAACATTTTGACATAATTTTTAGGTTAATAAACTAGACTTTCATAAACTATAGTATGTAAGCTGCCACAAAACAAAACATATCAGTAACATGAGAAACTGATATGCTATGAGTTACTAAATATAGGCAAAATATTTAGTAATTCTACAAGATTCGTATAAATCAAATAAATGAAAATATGCATGTTTAATATTACAACTACACTAAGAACTGCAAATACCTATAGATTATTCCCAAGTCACCTGAATTAAATTTATAGTGCAGATCCTGTCCTATCCTAGAAGCATCAGTCATAAACCATGAAAAAGCCTAAGAACCTTGTACATGCTACTCATGCCAACAGCCACATTCACTCTCTCATGAGGCCATTCTAGAACTACCATCCTATCTGATTGACAGGCAAGAGTTGGTTAGTCTTGGCAACAGCAGATCCAGCTCAACACCAGACACACAAGGAGTTCCTCGGGGCTCTGTCCTTTGCCCTCTGCTATTCTGTATCTATATGCTTCCATTTGGCCGTATTATTCATAGCTATGGACCTGGAGCGTCATGTATAAACAGTGTGTACGCACAAAAATGTTGCGTACACCCATTTCCACGATCACATCGCGATGTATAAAAACTAGACTTGGTGTAAAGCCACATACATTTTTACACCACCTAAATCCTTGGTGCATGCAAGTTCTCCGCTCAGTTTTAAAAACTGGCGGCACCCAGTGTCAAAGCAGTGCTACTGTTCCTGTGTGGTTTCCCTTTCTTTTTGAGATGCACATCCCTGACAGCATTATTAAATACACTGAAATTAACTGCATATTGTTTATTAGTTCAAGGCATCTGATTGTAATTAACCCGTAACAATATAATGGTCTACGGAATGGCCAGACTTTTCCAAATACCATAGCTGCTTTAGCGTTATTACTCACAAGTATTTATCCCACTGAATCTGAGTGTGGAATCACAGCTCTCAAGCAGCTGATTGGAAAGAGAATTATCGGGATACAGCATCAAGCACACGCTGCCTCAGCCATGCGCTGTTTGAACTGCTCCCATACGGCAAACGCTTGAAATCCTTTCCTGTATGGACCTTGCGGTTTAGAAACAGTTTCATTCCAAGAACTAAAAATACACTCAATAAGTCAATCAAGTACTCCTTGTAGAACTGTTTGTACTTATAAGTACAATTACGTCACTGTAAACTTGCGATACAGTTATAATATTGCACAATCTGAGCCACTTTATAAAGCGTGTATTTACATATGATGACGATATCATTTTTAAGATGAAATGTAGCAAAGTAGGCTATGTTTATTACAAAATACAGATAAAATGTTAACATCATTTAAATAATCTATATTGTTAATAATTAAACATGTGAGGACATGGTGTTGCAGCACTGGCAACGATCTGGCGCCCCGTTCAGGGATTGTTCCTGCCTCACGCTGTATTCTTGCTGGGACTGGCGCGACACACTGGATGGATAGATGGATAGAATAATTAAACGTGTACTACAAAGATATTTCAATGTTCCTTAAAAGTTTTGAAGAATCTGCATTCTAAGCTTACAGATGGTTTGACATCTATTACTGTGCTGATTGTGTGACAATTGGGTACTTGGAGAAAGAAAAGGAAGTACAGGAATTGGGGGTTAGTACGTTTGAAAGAGAGAGTATTGCTGCAATAAATTATTTCATCAAAGGTCGTGCATGGCGCAGCAAGCATCTTGCGTGAGGAAGGAAAAATCTCTGGACGGGGTGCCAGCTCGTCATCTATCACTGTGCCACCCTGTTTTTAACATGCTTTAATTCTTATCATCATGAAAATTATATCAAGTATACATCTCACTATTTAAATTATTCAGAGAACTGTAAAATCATGAATGTAATGGATTCTGTGTCCTATTGGAGGAAGAGAAAGCTCGTTTAAGAAGCACGTAGTGATTCACACACATAGAAGGACACATACAATACATAACGCTTCCATAACGATGGTATTTGAGAAACTAGTAAATTAAACTATTTTAAGATGAAGTTTATGACGTTCAATTTTAATGCCAAAATAAACTATGTGATTAAAGTGGAAATTTCGAGATTAAAGTTGACATTTCAAGCTTTTTTTTGCCACTGTGTGCCTATTTTTTGTTTTTCTCTTTACCATAATAAGCTTCTATATAACTCTCAGATGGTGGGCTACAACTTGTCTTTTCACGGCAACTTTGATATCTGACAACTTATTTTTTATTTCGGGCACTGTGTGACTTTGTAAACTTGAACTTATGAGTTTCTCAGAAACTCTATGTCACTCAATCAACTTCCTTTTGTTGTTTACACCACTGTTTAAACCAACAAATACAGTCAACCCTTGATATATGACCGGCTTGACATGCGAACAACTTGATTCACGACCAAAATTTTTATTTTAATTTACGACCAACATCTTGCGTTACGACCTGAATGCGGTCACGTGTATCCGCTTGCGCGATTGTAAACAAACAGAAACATTCCTATTAATGCGGCACTCATTCAATAAAATGTCAGGTTTATAAACTCTCTTGGGACCTCCCCCAACTAGAAGACATGCCAAAGTCCAAACTTCGTATGGAAGACTGTTTATCTGTTGCTGGGGCAACAGCCGGCTTAAAGCTGTGCTGAGTCTCTCAGCCAAAGCAAACAGAAAAGATATCGATGGGTGATATGCATGTGATATCCCTGCCCGGCAATGGACAAGCAAGCTTCCACAGTCGCAGCAATCGCGCTTCAGGACACACTTCAGCACGCACTTCAGCATGTCGTTCCCATTGAGTGGGGAGTGGGGGGGGGGGGGGGGGGGGGGGTCTCAGAAGAGTTCAGAAACAGTTCCTTGTATCATCGCAAGGAAATGCTGAGAAAAATTCTCGTCAGAATAACTTGTAGGCAGGAGGAGATTAAAATTAACACAAAAGAAGCTATTGAAATGATTGCAAATGCCTGAGCGCAAGTTAAAGAAAGCCTTTAAAAGCCTTCAGTTTCATTATCATCCTCCTCCCTTCCTGCAGCCCAAAGATGTCAAATTAAATGGTGAGTACAGTATGAAATTGTTGTTTCTGGTAGGCTAGGCACTTTTTATTACTTTTTGGTTAGTACATTAGAAAAATTATTGGTGTTTTGGTAAATTATGCAAATTATACAACCTTTTTTTTATTATGAAAAGGTTAAGTAAGTGTTGCAATGGGAGGTTCGGAACGCATTATGGGTATTTCCATTGTTTCTTATGGGAAAAATAGTCTTGACTTACAACCAACTTGAGTTACAACCAGCCCTCGCGAACGAATTGAGTTCGTAAGTCAAGGGTCCACTGTAGTACGTTTTTCCTTGCCTCCACTTGGTATTCGCTGAAATTCTTCTGTTTTCCCCCGTACTTTTGCCATTGTCTTTCACAGAACGCTGAGCTTAAGAGCTATTTATATTGATTTGCATATTCACAGAGGCATCATTCTGGGAGGAGTTGGGGAGTAGAAGCAAGCGTGTGCACATGCGTTACTTTGCATGCTGACCAGGATTTATGGAGCGGAGGAACGTGGAAGTTGGCGTACGCATAGATTCATGTATCTTGAATTTTTTGTGCGTACGCACATTTCTGTTTTTGTCCGTACACCATGTCTTAGTGTGAATTCTACGCATGGCGTTATGCATGAGGCCCCTGGTTATCATGTTTATGCAGATGATATTCAACCTTATTTCAATGTCAAAAGCAAAATGTCATCACAGCTTTCTCAGCTCACAACTTGCCTCAGAAAAATTAAAACCTGGATGGAGCAGAACTCTTTAAATTTAAATTGCAACAAAACTGAACTCCTGCAAATTGGCACTAAAGCACAACTTGAGAAAATGAGCACCTTTTCAGTCACTCTTGACGGTTAATGCTTCTTCTAATGCAAGGAGTCTTGGTTTTATTTTTGACTCCTCCCTTTCTATAACACATCCCGTGTTCACTCATTCCTCTGCTTTTCTAATGCTGAAAAACTTGTCCATGTTTTTATTATATCCCTCATCAAGTGGCAAGTGGCCCTTCTAATATTATATCACAGCTCCAGCTGATTTAAAACTCTGCTGTAACAGTCCTTACATGAACCAGCAATAGCGAGCACATAGCACCCATCCCACTTCACCTTTACTTGCTTCCTGTGTCTTACAGGACTGAATTTAAAATTCTATTAATAACCTACAAAGCTTTAAATGGCCTTCTACCAGACTACATCAGTTACTTTCTCCTTCTCTATGCTCCCGTTCGCCCACTAAGGTCCTCTGATTCTGGCAACCTGGTAGTGCCCCACACTAACCTGAACTAAATGGGTGACAGGGCCTTCAGTTGTATAGCACCCCAACTTTGGAATGACCTCCCTACATGAATTAGACCAGCTGACTACATTCATTCTTTTACAAAACAACTTAAAACTCATCTGTTCAGGAAGGCTTTTAACTTAACTTAACACTCTGCCCTTCTTTCTGTTTACGTCTCTGTCCAGATACTCAGCAAAATTTATGTATGCATTATATCACAAATGATATTACTTTTTTCAGGAATTTCTTTTAATATTAAACTTAGTATTTTTCGCTGGTTTATTTTTTTCTTTAATTCTACCGAATACTTTGTATATCCTGTATTTATCTGTTTAGTGTTATTTGCAGAAGTAAAGAGAAAATATTTGTATCCAGTGTTACATATACCCTGCTGTTTAAATAAACGCCTAGAGCATGGGAAAGGTGCTGTATAAATAAAATGTATTATTATTATTATTATTACCACCAACTAATATACAGTACTACACGTCTTTGAGGATTTAGTTGGAGAACCTGAATTCCTGGATGAATATCCCATGTAAACATGTGGAGAACTTGTCCACTCTATATACAATGTGGGATTCAAACTGAAGATGCTGAATTTTTGAGGCAGCAAGGCTAACAACTGTGGAACTTCAGCAGATATGGAAACACAATTTAAATTCATATGTCAGATGCAGTTATTCCAATTTTTTTGAAACATCAAGATAATGTTTCAGTGCCTTTCCTAAAGTAACAGAATGTGGTCTTTAATATTTATAGTGTATATTCACTAGCCACTCTACCTGTCAAACACAATTAACAGAATCACAATAAAATAATTGCTGTGTTTTCCCTACATATATCTTCAGAGCCTTTCCTCTGTATCTTTTTGTGTCTGAACCTCTCTGGACAAGCACTCCTTCTCTCAAACATCTTCCCCTAAAACCTTCTTCTCGGATTCTGTCATTATTTTCGAGGAGCTTTTTTCACCTCCTGTCTGGTTTTATACATCCTATCTTTGATGGTGACTCTCTCAGTGT
Source organism: Erpetoichthys calabaricus (assembly GCF_900747795.2). Taxonomy (NCBI): domain Eukaryota; kingdom Metazoa; phylum Chordata; class Cladistia; order Polypteriformes; family Polypteridae; genus Erpetoichthys; species Erpetoichthys calabaricus. The sequence continues at coordinate 150,656,608 of NC_041399.2, read as the reverse complement.
GCCTCCCAAGCCTTTTCTCCTCCTTGTGTGACTCACATTTGTGGTTCCTCTGTCACCAAAGCCAAACCAATCATACTGCTCTAAGGAATTGGATAGACACACACATATTAGTATATTATTACATAGTAGATGACTGACATGTTACAGTTAAAGGTCATGTATTATCCTGCAGAAAAATAACATTTGCAGATCAGTACATTACTGCCATAAAGGGACAGAAATAACGAGCGTTCAGATATTCTATGGCATTGAAGACATGTCCATTAGCATGAAGGGACTTAATATCTGCTAAGGAAACCAACATCACATCATTACAGGTCTATCATCAGACTATATGAAGAATGAATCCAGGATTAATAGGTTTCTAACCAAATCTTGAACATCTCATCAGCATGAATGTCTAGGCACCATGATTCAATAGATGAGGCAGCATGTTTCCAATCCTCTATTGGCCACCATAACTTCATTTTCTTTTTTCCACTACAGCAATATGCTACATTCAGAACCTCTGTTATAGCCAGTTGGCAGCCTCTAATGTTTTCTTACCTCAACAATTTGTTTCTGACAAAATGAGCACAATGGACTGGAAGTTTTTAAGGGGCAAGATATTCTTTACACAGCTTTGAGAAATATCAGCAGGGTTTCTGTTCACAATACATTCATTCTAAGCAGAAAGCCACTCAAGACATTTTTTGCTCCGACTTCTGTCTCTTTCTCTGAATTGCACAAACACATGGTCATTTGACCCTTCCCTCTTTCATTAAATAGCACCGTCTGTGTGAATGGTGCTGTGACTGTCTGGTCAGTCAATCATGCAAGAAGGACAGATGCCCAGTACATGGTAAAAGTAGCACAATTGCGTTTGTGGTGCTTACATCAATTAACACAATTATGGGAGGTGTGGTAGAACATAAGAGAAACATGCCTACAATGTTAGTAAGTTCTCATCTAACTGTCACCTATAACATTGTTAACTAAATAAAAAAGATGTTTTTTAAACTAGGGATGAAGAAGAAATTTAACATTAAACTCAGTGAAAACTGAAGGGTTATTCTTGCTGAAAACTTTATTTTATAGATTTTTGTAGCTGAACATTCACCAGTTCTAGGAATTTGCTAATTTGTCCCACAGTAAAGCAGCTGTTTTGTAAATTATGCACAATTATTTTGTTATCTTACAAAGTTTATGAACTGGAAAAGAGAAAAAATGTAGAAAAGATAAAAACAGAAAAATAAAAGAAAAAGTTTATTATGTCTCAACACACAGAACTGTGAAAGGTTTTCACTTTAACAGCCTAAGTGAAGTAAAATATATTTAATTTTCCTGTTTAGAACAGAACAGAGTGGTATCATTGTATTACATTCACAACTGCTATCTGCACTTACTGCAGTAACATATTCCAGTCAAAAGTCAAGTAATAAACAACTTCATTATGATTTTGGTGGCAAAGCATATGAAACACCTCAGATACAGGCCGAATTTGTTACATTCTTTATTTTGTGTGTCACTGCATCTGTTTTGCAACTCTGGTCCATTATTTCTAATGCATACCATTTGTTTATGTCTTCTAAACAATTTATTTTTGTGCTCCGCACCACAGCACCAGTCCCAACTCATTCATATAAAAGTCTCTTTCCTCTGACCTCAGCTTGCTGTGAGCAACAAGAAGCTTAGTGTTAAATTCATGCTTTTTTTGCCCTCTCTGGGCTTACCTGTAATACAAAGCTGTTTTTGTCAGTGCTGACTGTAAGTTGCCCTACTGCCACTGAAACAACACAAAGTGTACATATTGAGAAACAGCTGTTTGCTGACAGACTGCTAGCTGGGAAGTAAAAGCTGAGTGAAGTGGTTAACCCACATCCCTTCCCCACTGATAAAGTGCTTTGATAAGCAGGCAATACTGGTGAAAACTGGCAGGACAGCCAGGGTGAAGGCTCTCAGACATGAATAAGCGGCTTGTCTGAAGGTGGAGGTTCTTTGCCTCGGTGCAGGATTCCCAACATATTTCTTCATCTTGAAGGTTAGCAGGATGGAGGCTTTGATCCATCAAAGAAATTAAGGTCCGCTGAATGTGGGAAATGCAAAATGATTGCGCTGCAGGCAATATTGCCCTTTACGCTTATTTTTCTGGGCTACTTTATTACTGGAGGCTTTCATGACATTAAATTAATAAATACTTTTCTGTTTTCATTTAATTTCATCATTACTGTTTTCATCAAATCTAGTAAATGAATATCATAAGATCTCTGGGTCTAAAATTAATTTAAATAAAAGCATTCTCTTCTAAATGAATTCTCTCACATACCAGACGGGACTCGTTTATCTTTCATTGATTGTCCCTGAATATTTCAAATACCTAGGAATAGCTGCTACAAAAAAACTTAAAACTTACCTGCTGAAATTTAACAGAAGGCAAGATATTACTAGATGGTCCTCTGTTATATTTTTCTAGTTGGGAGAATTAATAGTGCTAAAATCAATATCCTCCCAAAGGATCTGTACAGCAAAGTTTCTAAAGAATATTCATATAAATATTAACAAAACTTATAATACACACTCGATGAAAGCATGCTTATTTATATGCTTGGTCTTGGAAAAGACATCTAGTACAAAATTCTTCTATGTATGCTCTGTTTAAGGGTGATCGTCTCAATACTAAGTACCATCAATTAACCTGCAAGCCAATGGCCCACACCATTCACCTGATATAGTATTACTGTAAGACAAATTTTAAGGAAGGAATGTACTTATAAGCTTCCTAGCATATGATAATTGTATTTCAGTCTTCTTTAACCTCAAGTATACTGTACATCATTCAACTTGTCAGTCATTGTTTATCTGGAAATTTAAACATCTTCATTTAGATAATGTGTATGTGTCCTTTGAACTGCTACATCATACAGTTTTCCACCTACAGACTGTTTCTACATACAAGCTAAAAATGTAACCAAAAATAACTTGACTAACTTTCCTCATCCTTATAATCTATGTACAGCACACAGGTGACACTGTGTTTTCTACTATTTGAATCTCACATGTATATTACCAAGCAACATATAGCATAAAATTATGCAACACCAAGAAATGAATGCAGCATCTAACACTGGAAATGAATGCAGTGAAAATGTTAATAGTAATAAACAAACACCAAAAACTCTAAGTTGGACTGCCCACTTAAAAGAATACAGATTTTAAGATTGATGCAGATGTGTATGTTTATAACCATATTATTGCATTCATTTTCATACTACATTTTGTTATGCCAACATGTGTGCCATTTTGTCCACCGCCATACCTTGGCAAACCTTAAATATTTTTAGTATTTAATATATTATCACCAGTTTTTACACACGTTACTTGGCCAAGAGCAATTTCGAGAGCAAAAGGAAAACTAATGACAAATGAAAATATGGTGTAATAAAATATTTTCTGCTTAAATATGTTATTTAGCTGAAGAAGCTTTTGAGTGTACAAGTTATTTACTGATTTTCTCAGGGTTTTGTTTGCATTTACATTTGTAAGATCTGCCCACCCATTCTATATTACAGCTTTTTTTTCCACGGATGGCAGGACATGCTGTCACAACTAGTTTTCTATCAATATCTATCCTTGTACCAATTTTGATGATGGTACAGGTAGTATTTCTGGAGTTTCCCAACAAATTTAACAAATTTACCTATACTGGATCTAAAAGGTGGGAGAAATGGGCAAGAGATCTGTCAATTACAAAAAGAAATGAAACTCATACATATCTTATTTAACACAGTCTAAAATATTTCAAGGACAAGATCCAAATTGTGAACAATGTCATTAAGTGCCTCATTGTTTTGGCAATATTCTACATCTCAGACCATTCTGGGCTAACATTTCTGCGATAGCCCTGATTCAAAAATCATTTCCAATCCTCTAAGAAAAAAAAGGGAAAACTTTGTTAATGAGAAATCTGTTGTGGTATCCTAGTCTACAGTGTCTGCATGAATACTCATGTAGATTAACAGAAAGAATCCTTACCACCTCCCATAACTAAATGGGAAGATGATCCCTTATATTATCTTAAACTAGATGATTTGTTCTCTTGAGAAACAGTTCAATATTTTTTTGAGAATCTAACAATAATTCATTAAAGTCATTTTAATGGACACATGCTGCCAAACATTTCTAATTGTTTTAATGTACATGGGGAACTACTTACTTTTGTGCTTTTTTTTATTACATAGCTCTCTGAATTGTGTAGTAAAAGTGGATCAATTTGATGGAGGGAAAGAAGAATTTTTTCACTTTAGATGGATTTATTTAAACATAATGACTATATTACTATATTGATTGCATAATTGTATCTTTGACTGAAGCAATTGTGTTCTACTTTTTGTGTTTTTCTTTTCTTAATAGAGGCAAAAATTATAAACAGATAAGTCTGAATTTTCATAAGCCACACTAATTCGCAGAGTTCATAAGAAATGTAATGATTTACTCTTAATGCACAAGTACACATTAAACAAGAATAGATGCAACAAATGTTTGAACTATTAAAATGTGTGATTCAATTTAAATGTTAAAAGACTAAATAATCTTGATTGCAATATAAATTTCTCATTTTTACCCTCTAGTTGAGGTCCAAAGAAGACTAGTTCACTAGTAAAGGATCAAAAATCAAATATAACATCAGATTCGGAATCACTGAACTTGAAATAGTCTAATACGATATGCCACATGTGTATGTTTAAAATTTGTCATTCTTTTATTTGACGTTTGATTTGATATACTATATTAATAACCTACTGGGAGTAGATCTTAGTGGTCTAGGACAAATGGTAAAGAATCAAATATCAACATAGCATAAAATGACACTCCACATGCCTATATTACAAATCCACATTTTTTCAAAGTTTTGTGAAAAAGAGTAAATTTTACCCCTCGTATCCCATTAAGGGGTGGACCCCTGAGGTCAGCTGATGAGCACTCCACAACATCTGATTATTCTTGTTGAACACACTTATTGCTTTACTTTCTTCATAATGATAACATTTCCTACTCAAAATACAGTCCAAAATAACCTAGAAATGTGGTTTTCAGGTCTAGAGCAGCAAAAGTAGGGGGAATCCCCAGAAAGCTCAATGTCTTGCATAACTAGGCATCATGATAAATCAAAAGGTACATCTTGTACAGGGTTTTCTCATGCCATTGAATCAGGAGGCATCAGACCAAAAAAAACTGAAGTGATTTTAAAGGCTTCATAAACACTTTTTATGAACATAAAAGAAAAATAAATGTTATTGGTGTACCTGTTTTCTAAATCATCTTATTCCAATTAAGGTTTCTATGGACCCAGAGCCTAATCTGTGACATGGAAAAGAAGTAAATAAATATTTCACCCTGAAGATGACAACTACAAAATTATTGATAGCATATTTGTGAAAACTTCAGAAGTAGTATTTAGAAACAAGTGATATCTGCTAGTAGGGGCGCCATTGTCAAAAGAATGTCAGCAAGTCATTGGTGAAGTAAGCAAATCATTGAAAACATACTCTGCATTAAAAATGGATTAGCAATATGATTGTCCAGTATTAGACAAATTTGGCTATTTTTAGCTGAAGAAAGAACATAACAAGAATTGGTGATAACCAAGAAACAACCCTAGACAGGACCCCAATTCATCACAGGCACCACTGAAAACACCTACACTCACAATGGAATCTGCCAACTAACCTAACACAGTCTCTGGGGATGTAGATGGAAAACTAGACTAGCCAAGTGAAACACTGGGTTCAAACCTAAGACACACAGGAGGATATATTGGAAAGGTGTCCAAATTACATGTAAGACAAGAGATATCAAATATTTTTAAACTTATCCTATTACCTGTCCTTGGCAGGTAACGTAGCTAGTGAACATATGAATATTAAAGCCTACATACAGTTTTTCAACAATCTTTATACAGAAACTAGAAATCATTACTTTAGGAAAGGCAACCAATGCATTATTTTGATGTTTCAAAAACATTGGAATGTCTGCAACTGACTTATAAATTTAAATTGTGTTTCCACTTAATATGGCTAGTCTTTAATAAATCCAGTTTAAACTTCAGGTAGTTCTCATTCATCTAAATTTTCAAGAGAATATTAAAATCATATTTCAGAAGACAACTTTTTCTGTTCAATGCATGCTTAAGTGGGTGTTTATTTTTCTTTGGAAATATCACATTATGTTTGTTACCTTGTTCTTGGTAGAAAGTTATACTTTCTGGCTTCCACAAACATTACCAGCCTTAACTCTTCTAATTTACCAAAAAAAAAAAAAAAAGACTTTTGCTGGGCCTGCAGCTTTCATCTGACCATCATTACATCATCAAGACCAATTTGTGGGAAGATGCTTTTAATAGCATCGTGAACTTCAGAGAATGTTAATGATTTGTCCAACAGAGTGTTGGATTTCAATTTTACAAAATAAAAAACAAATCAACATGAGATTTGTCTTCTACATGCATATAAAGATGTTGTTCGGTTTTAGTTTGAACTGCATTTTTAGTCCCTACTACTGAATTTCAAACTTTCTTTTTATGTATTTACTGTGCTTATTGTCACTTTCTCCATGATCACAATAGCTAGAAAAGGGATTTCTTTGTTTCTCTACCAGTAAAAAATGGTTAAATTCTGTTTGCAAATTGCATACTTTTCAGAAATCAACTCTGATACCCTTCAAGTGAGATATTCATTTCTATCCGAAACTATTGAAACGATTTGTCCCTTTAGCAATACATTGAGTGTTTCCCGAAGTTTTCCAACACATATCTCAGAAAACATATTTGTCTCTAAGAACAGATCAATTTGTGAGAAGATGAATTTAATAAATTCTTCATCCTCTTACAATAATGGGTTAAATTGCCCAAGGTATAATAGTCTAGTTGTGGCACTGGTCTATTAATAAAAAAAAAATAATCAGTGTGTTAGAAAGTACAATGAACTGAGACAAAATAATATCTTACATGCTGGTAAAAAAATCTCTATATGTCATAGGTTGTCTATTTTCAACCTTGCTCTGTTCTGGAATACCAGAGAATATTCGTGCAAGGACAGAACCAACCCAGTGTAACCCACAGTTACAACCTAGAGAAAAGTATAATAATTGCTTGTTAATTTCTAAAACTCATGAATTTGTTGAATCTGCTTATTTCTTCAAATTACTGCGGAGATCTGAAGTTTATTCTGAATACGTCAATCCATCAAACAGTATACAGTATAAGAAACACTCATATTGGGACACTTTATAATTGCAAGCCAACCTAATATGCAAATTAATCCATAAAGCTGTGAGGCTTCAGCACTAACCACTGTGTATTCTGTAAAAAAAATTTAAAAATAAAAAATTTGAACAGTACCAACTAGGTTTCATTGTAAAACGTAAAAGCATTCTGTAATGTATTCTGGGTCAATTCTACATTAAACATACACAAAATACATAAAAAAGCAAGCATTGCAATGTTCTAAAAATTTCTAATTTGAAAAATGCCCCATTTGGTAGATTATGCTTTCAACTAAAATTGCATAGCTAAGTTTAAGTATAATTATGCATCTGTTTTTCGCCCCTTTGCCCTGTAGAAACTAAATGAAATAATAGCAATATAAATAAATGTGTTCTAAATGAAAAAAGGAGCTATAATACAGGTCGGTGATTGCTTGATTAATTATTGTTCACCCAGAGCACCTGCCTCTAAATAGCTAATAAGTGCATGTGATTGTGCTACCACAGTTGACTGATTTTAATACTTTCCACATGGTCACCTCTTTGCACCTCAGGATGAAGGACACCTATTTACAGCACAAAAAAACACACCATAGGCTGGTGCAGTTCAAGTAGCAAAATTTGGAATGTCACACAAAAGGCACTCATGTTAGCACTTGCATGTATGAATGCAGACATTAAAAAAATCACAAGTCATTATGATACGTTTTAAAATAATAACGCTGCACACCAAAATTATAAATTATTTTTTAGTTTCCCTAAAATTAAGCAAGAAAAGCATGTATGTTGTGGGTGCCCAGAAGGAAGGACAGGTATCCTTGCTGAGATATATTAAGGTTTCAGATTCAGCCAGGGGGCATAATGGAAGGACCAGGAGAATGGACTTACCAGGAGCAGGTCATTTCTCCACACGGCAGATGACAGTGTACCTCAGGGTTAATCCGATTAGGACACCCACAGGGTTGCATGAGAATATGGAGCCTGGAAACACAACCCTGTTGGGGTCTTTGGGGACTGCCAGAGGGCACGGCTGGGGTAAGACTGCCCTGGTTCCACATGACCTGGAAGTGCTCAGGATAACTGAGACAAGAGACCAGAAGCAACTCCCAGGTCGAGCTTAAAAGAAAACCTGCTAACTCAGTTTGAAAAGTCAGAATTGGGAGGCAGTGGGCTACGTTCTTGTAGGAGGAAGGAGAATTGTGCTTGGTGTGCTTTTTTTTTTTTGTCATTATTCTTGTGAAGAATAAGAATAAAGTGTGGTTAGGGGTTTACTCCAAACAATTGACAAGGATTAATCTCTTTCAATCCCTCAAAAATTATAATCAGTGCTGGCTGCTTTTATAGTATACAGTATGTGGTAAATGTAGAGGTGATGTACTATACTGTACATCCTAAGACATGAATTCAATCTGAAAATGAAGTGTAATTTTATTATAATAGTTGAAGATTTGTTTCAAATCATTTCAACTTATTCTTGGATTTTAGACTATTACAATATACATTTACATCACAGTCAGAATACAACTCAAAATGATATACAATAAAAACAAAAAATATGATGTTAGATTAAACAAAAAAAAGGTCGATGACATTTTAAAATTATTTAGATAGTCACACGTGCGCCTGGGAGGCAATCAAAGGGGTCGAATGAGGGTAATTCCATGCCGGACCAGGGGGTGGCAGAGTATATTAACCCTTTCTCTCTTTCCTCTGCAGATCAGTTACGGGAAATCCCACCTGACCCCGAAGACGTCACTTCCAGTTCCGCTCGCTAAATTCCTCTGCAAGACTTTAAAACCACCATTTTCTTTCATATAAATCAGTTCTGTTTGAATTCAGCATTGAAAACAACGATTTCTCTGCTCTTCCTGACCAAACTTTCATTATATGGGGTGGCTATCCTAAACATTTTTGTTGCGCTTTGTTCTTTCTTTTGACAAGATATACACCATTCATGCTTTGCTTTCTTTTTATGCCAATAATAAAAGTTTGTTAAAGCTCTATAGTGTTGCATGAACACTCAGTAGTTCTATCACATGCAAAAGTTAATATATGAAGATTTGACAGATTTTTTCCTGACTTGCAAAAAATAATTATGTCTATAAAATGAAAATCTTATTTTCAAGATTTGAAATATGTATTTTTATGTCTGTTTGACTGCATGGTCTGCAGAGACCACAGTAAATAATACACACTCTACTCTTTTCCAATAACACTTACTGAGCAGAGGCACAAAATGATATAGAATTGCATCATCATGTTTTGGTTTATCTAATGTTTAAATTAATTATAAAATTCTTAGAAAAATGTAGTTATTCATTCTGTCCCATTTTAGTGTCTCAAAACACTAGAATCAAGCCAGCGACAAATCCTGGAACAGACACCAATCCTTGCAGGGTTCATTCACTCACACCTGGCCAGTTTAGAGTTACTAATCAACTTAATCTGAAAGCCTTTGGATTGTGTAAGGACAAACAAAGTATACAGAGAAAGACAGACACACACAAGACGTGAACCTTCAAACACCACAAACACAATGAGTTGGCTAGGAATAAATCCATCCCTATATGAATGACAATGAAAGCACGAGACAGATCAAAGCTAGGAAGGTGTTATATATTTAGGAAAATAATACTTGAAATGTTTGATTTCATTGAAGTTTTACCAAAAATAAATAAATCTCTATCAGATTACTTGAATAAATGTTAAAACAGGGCTATTGGTGTAAATGGAGACCTTGAATATTCTAAAACAGTTGCTTCAATAATCAAAAAGGGTGATGTGTGTTTACTTTAACTAATGGGATAGTTAAACAATTTTATTCTTATGCAGTTGTGTAATTTTTAAGGAATGCTCATGGTATGAAGAGTTGTAGATTAAGGACCACTTCCTGATAGATAGGAACAGGACTTTTCCCACACTCTGCAATAAAACACTTACACATTTTAGCTTTTCTACTTTATTTAAAGCCAAAGTGCACTTCTTTCTGCAGTCTGCTTTAATATATTTTGATCTGTTCCTCAAAGCCAGTCACCGAAAAATCATGAAACATGAGATAATTATGCCTTCTTCATTGTACAGCCTGTTTGAAACTAATAGAGGGTTATGTGTGACCAAGACTTGGACTCTTTTACAGCTTCTTGGTGGGATTCATTTACCCCCAGATAGATTATACTAACTCTATAATCCATTTCACTAAAGCCAGACCAGTTTGAAAAGATAGTATTACATCAGTCAGAATATAACAGATAGAGCAGCTTCAACCATGTTTGCCGTCTTCTAAAAATACATATCATAAATGCACTTAAAAATATGTGGAGTGCAGGTATTCAAAGTTTACTTGTGTAGCTGGTGTAGTAATTTGTGACTTTGATTTCCTTTTGTTTATAAAGGATCGTTGTAAAATTCACCTGAGGTTCAGGTAGGGTCTCCAGTTTCACTTCACAATCAAAACACATACCGTCAGTTTAACAGGCTTTTGAAACTACCCTAGAGAGGAAGCAAGTGTAAGAATGTTTATGTACACAAAGTCCCATTCAAGGGTGTATTACCAAAAAAATGGAGAGTTTCCATAACGAATACACACACACAGAAACACACACACATATGTATGTGTATTTAAGAGCTGAGAATCGATAAAAAAAAATGAACTAAGTAATCACATAAATGTATGTAATTAATCATGATTAATTGCATCTAAAATTAAAACATGTAATTATAAAATTAATATATAAACCATGAAGTAAATACACATTGAATCACAAAATTAATGTAGAATAAACACAAAGGAATTAAAAAAAAATAATGGCATAGTTTAAACTTAAACAATGATTTTAAAACTGAACTTTAAACAAAATACTACTTGAAAAAGTACAACCTGAATTAGAATACCATCCTAAAAGGCAATAAGAAAATGTGGCAAATGTATTATCAAATTTGCACTGCATATGAGACACAGATGTGTCAAAGTAACAAACAATTGAAACAACTGCTGACATTGACTGGACTGCTGAAGGCTGATTTAACTGAAAGAATATGCCTCTTAAATGGGCATACCTTAAAACTTGTGTTAACACTCTGTAAATACTGCCCTTAATTTTTCATCACTATCAATGTCTTGATGATTATACTATACAAAAGTGTTTTTCAACTAGTGCACAGTGGAAACAATAGTGTAGTGCCCCTGGGTTCTGACCTGAGAGAGACAGGCTCCTCAGGTGGTCAAAACCTGTCTGAGGAGGACGGGACTACCTGGAGAAATAAAGGCAGCTCTGTGATAACCATTTTGCAGACACAGCACTTAGAGAGCACTTTAGCAGACAGGAGCTGTGTTGGAGGTCCATTTGTCTGGGTGTGTGTTCTTTAACAACTCTCTCAGAGCCAAAGGTCAGTGGGGCATACAAGTTGCCTCTGACCCTGGGTCAGTGGAGTGAGGCAGAGAATGAACCACATGTATATGTGGGCAAAGGGACAAAGTAGCTAGGAAATATGTCCAAAGTGCTGACTAAGTGCCGTGCCTGCAAACAGCAATCTCTGAGCTATTTTTTTTTTTTTTTGGCTGACCCCTGTCCCGCCCCTTCAGACAGTTTAGCATGTCTACAGATTTAATGCTTTTGTGGTTGGTGCAATCATGGTGTGCCTTGGGATTTTTTTGGGTTACAAAAAGTGTGCTACAACAGAAAAAAGGTTGGAAAAGGTTGCTGTACCTACACCTTTGCTCTTGTCATACTATAAAAGATCTCTGTAGCTGCTAACTTGCTTAAAAACTGACACCCTGCATTACTTGAATGGTTATGTTGCGTTCTTTGAATACATTAGCGAACATACAACAGATCTCAATAATGGATAGAGATAATCATTACACTTCTGTTCTGTAGAATTTTGTCATTATATTGGGGAAGTCAGCACTGTAAGCTAACTGGACAACCAAAGAGTTAAATACAGAGGTACTAGACTTACTTTGGTTTTAGTACCACTCAATGATAAATTATTTAGCACTTATATGATATGACATTGATTCAATCTTCTTACAGGAACATCAAATGAAAAAAAAAAAAAAAAAAAGCGTAATTTTTACCTTCACAAATTTTCTCTATCCTAGCACCAGGACCGCCATAAACTCCAACCCCTTTCCTTCCTCTCCCTTGCACCTTTTCTGTATGTATACATCAAGAAAATGAACACCATTACTACGTAATGACATGTGGTGTATTGTTATGATCCATGTAATACGAAATTTTAAACGAAAATTTTATTTCATAAAAAAAGGTAGTATATAAATATGAGACTGGATGTGTATGTAATTATTTAGGTACACACTTAACTTTGTTGAATTATTGTTTTGTAATATTAAAAAAAAAAAGTACACTGTAGGAAAATTCCAGGTCCTGAATGCAACAATATGTTTAAACTCATTAAACAGACCACAATAATCAGAAAAAATAATGTGTTAAAGACACTATATATGATACAGAAGCTACCTACTCATTTGCAGTGCTTTTGCTAGATCTACTAGTTGCAAAATAACCTAATGAATTTCTTCATTTGAAATATTTTCATTTTTTAAGTGGGAAGTAAATGGGAAGTAAATGCAAAGGTTAAGAACATAAAACTTTGTTTCCTCTTCCTTCATTTCGGAGCAGATTTAGGCTAAATGAACCTCCCTAGCTAAAATGGCTAACTGACCACTTAAGGTTACTGTGGGCCTTGAACCAGTTCACTAGAGTGCCAAGGCATAAATTTCTAGACAAGGTTGTCTTACTAATAATGATGCCGGAGAGTGGTAATGTGTTGATTCACAGGACAAAAAAGACCGTATAAACCCTATTATTATATATACCACATCCCAAAGACATGCATGCTTATTTGTGACAGTAAATTTAGAACTAACACTCTATCAAGGGTTAGTTGCTACCTTATAAATAATGCTTCCTGAATGGTTTCCAGTTTAGCGTGACTTTTTAAGAAATGAAGTGGTTTTAGAAAATTCATAGTTGACTTCTGTTACACTAAAGAAAGTAATAAATAAAAACAAACAGCAATGACCGAGAAAACATAATCACCACATCAAGATCATTGGCTATAGCACAGTTTAATGACCAGATAATAGAATATTAGAATATAGAAAACATTTTGATAAAAGTAAACCAAACTTTAAAATTGCTCAAATGCACAAAAATGAAATATTTTTTTCTAAATATATTGGTTATTTCATATGAAAAACTGAGTTTGTATTTTTACTTTTCTATTTTATGCTTGATTTCCTTTTATATTCAGATTTCCTCCAATCCCAAAGACAAGCTTCAACACTGATTAAAATCAGCTAACTGGGAGAACTTTCCTGAAGCTTTATGGGAAGACCCTGGGTTAGCACTCCAAAGAGTTGTCAAAGGTGAATGTGTGCTCAGTAAGAGTTTAGTACCATTGAACAGTGATATTATTATTATTACAGCAACAAAAACAATCTTCTTTGTCATACATTTCAATAGTACAGTACTGTATATGCAGGCAAGATAAGGGAAATAGCATTTTGATTATGATTGTGCAAAGTACATGAAGATAAATATAGAATTCAGGGGGTTATGAATAATCATGACATTATATTTTTTAGAAACCAGTTATAATAAAATGAAGGCATGATTCACAGTGGTCAGATGGTGATTTAAATGCAGCAGAGATGACTCAGTCATCAAGTTAAGCATTCCTCTCTGGGTCCTAACAGAAGCTAAACGCACAGAAACATTATTGAATCCATAGGTTTATTTTTAACAAGAGTAATCCCAATATGATTTTCTTAAATGTACTTATTTAGACTATTTCTGAATATATATTAACCTACAAAACTAAAATGTATAAGACGATCAGTAGGTTTTTCTCATTTCCTACTAAAAACTGAGTAGTGAGCTAGAAGTAAATAAATATAATTAATCAAAATGTCTTTTTTGCTTCAGTCTTAGTTTACTTAACAGTCAAAATGTTTCATTTTTATTAGGGTCTCAACTGTATGGCCCACCCAAAAAACTGACAGTAAACATTATTGAAGGTTAGAAATGCACTTATATGAGCTACCTATTTTTGTCCTGTAAGTAATATTAAAATAACAACATTGTTAATACAATCATAGTTTTATGTACCGATCTCTTAATTGTAAATGAGTCACCAAATCGAATACCATAAGAAACAGTCTTTATTTTAATATAAAAAATTCGGATGTGAGCACCAGTAGGCTTTGCACCCTAGGAACCAAGTAACCCAAACTACTCTATTACATTTCAGTAATTATTTACTGCTCTGATGCGATCTTTCTGATCATAAAATAGGTCATTACAATAGCAAATGACAAGAAGAATTCATAATTAACAGCAGAATTAAGGTATTTGTGGGTTCCTCTAGGTTAGTGGCTAAATGTTTTGGCAGTGATACAGATGTGTTTTGCAAACTTTGCTGTTTCAGCATTTTCAGATTTTTTTTCATATGTTTCTGTGGTATACTGAAGAACAATTATAAACATTTCATAAGTTTCTAAGGCTTTAATTGGCAAATACATCAAATTTATGTAAAGAATCAATATTTACAGAGTTGACCCTTCTTCTTCATATCTTCAGTAATTCGCTGTGGCATGCTGGATATAAGCTTCTGGGCCAATTTCTGACTGATGATGATCCATTCTTTCCTTTTTAGTGTTTGGAGTTGATCACAATTTGCAGCACAGGTTCTCAATAGGATTAAGATTTGTGGAGCTTCCTGGTCACAGGTCCAAACTTTCAATGTTATGATCTCTGAGCCACTTTATCACTTTTGCCTTGTGACATGGTGCCCAATCATGCTGGAAAGTACACAGATCATTACCAAATTGTGCCTGGATTTTGGGACAACTTGCTCTTGGATGATGTTTTGATACCATTCTTTATTTATGTCAGTGTTCTTGAGAAGAATTGTGAATGGGCTCACTGTGCCAGGGCCAAAATAAGTGAAAATGGCTTTTGTAATAAAGTTAACTTTTTATGCTAATAAAGCTATTTGCAATAAATTAATATGCACCTGATCACTCTGCACAATAATATAAAATATAATATACAATGTTAATTGCCACTAAAAAACTGCAGCCGCAAATTTTGCAAAACACATTTGTGTCACTGCCAAAACTGTATAGTGCCTGTTTCTTTTGCACGATTTGGCTCAAAAATTAATCAGCATATCATCATTGCGTAACAGTATTAAGTTTCGAGTTTGGTCTTTTTTCGTCCAGCCATTTTAGCTCTAGAAACTGTGACACACAGACACACACACTCGGACAGACACACACCCATCATCACCCATTTTACATTTCAGGGGACCCTAAAAGATCAAGAACGATGAAAAACCGGAGATCAAAATTTTTGACAGATCTAAAGATTTTGCTCCTACCCCATTGATGAAAGCTTATGGTGGGAGAGGGCACAAGCAAAAATTTCAAGAAACATACTCCATTCTTGTAAAACTCAACAAACTAGTACTAACCAAACTGACATGTTGTGGTAATAACACAGAATGAAAATGGACTGTTGGATATCTTATACCATCTTGCATTCTAATGCTTTTGTACTTGAAATTATACAGATTATGTCACTCGTTTGCCAGTTTGTTTCCACCTTCTACTAAATGCCATTTTTTGTTGTATTTTTACAAAAGCTGGCACACTGAACAAAAAAACAGTAGGATGGGAGCATAATGGGTTAAAAACAAAGTTTAAGAAATAAGTACCGGTAACTATATTATATCCAAACAACACAGACAACAAGGCAGAAACTAATCTTAGACAGTGTGTGTCAGTCCATCACAGGGAACGTTCATGATAGATGCAAAAGACTAAGATGTCAATATACATCTGTGACAAAAGAAATAATTCATTATGATATACAGTATAATGGAAAATTATTTAACAATATTCCCAAAAGGATATTTAATCATGAATTACTTAGGCATTTTGGTGGAGTAGATAAATAAAGGAATAATGTTCAATAAATCAGCATAAACTATAAACCTCTCATTATATTTAGGACCCACATACTTTTACAAAGTAGGATAGATCACTTTCACAGAAAAGATATTAATTACATTGCTATGTAACTTATACGTGAACTAAATTTTATTGTCAGTCATCTTATTTTGAATACACTTTCAAATTGCAGCAATTATTTAAATGTTACCTATATTTAATTAAAAATCCTTATGAATGAGTTAATTACAAAAATGGACAAAAAAAACATAATAGTCTCAATTCTGCTCAGTCCAATTCAGGGCCACTAGGAGCCAATGCCTTTCCAATTGCACAAGACACAAAGCTTAAAAATAGCCATGGATAGCACCAGTCTGTTCCAGAACCCACTCACATTCCCATACTAACAGGGGGGCCAAACAGGAATCAACAATTAATCTAACTCACACATGTCTGAGAATGTAGAAAGAAAACAGGAAAACACATGCAAACATTGAAAGAACATGTAAACTCCACAAGAACATCATCTAGACCCAGAACTCAAACACAGGAAACTGGATTTGTGAAGCAGCAGTGTTAACCAAAGTTCTACCATGACACCTCTAGATGAAATACGTAACTTAACATCCAGTTTTATCATTCATATTTCAAGCCCACATACTTCATCAGAAAACAAGGCCAGGGCTAACCAAGGATGTGATGAGCTAATTTAGAGTCATCATCAAGCTAATATGCATTTCTTTAGGATGCAGGAAAAACCCATGCAGACAATACCCATTAGAGAACCTGATCTCAGTCACTTGACCTCTAACCACTATGGAACCATGCTACCTTTCATTGCAGTTTAATTATACTAATACATATGTATTATAAGATTCAAAATTGAAAGACAGGGGCTGTTAAAAGGAAGACATGTGCCAATGTAATTTCTGAAACAGCTCACACATTTGACCTGCTAATCTGTTCAAGCAATAGTGCTAGCCAAGAGTAGCTCCACTTCATAAAATGCAGTAGAAAGTGTCAATGAAGAGAAAAGAAAAACATAGCCAGAGATGTGCTCCTATTGCACTCTTCATATGCAGTTAAAATCAATCAGTACTTAAATTCCATGCACGCTAGGTGGTCTACACAAGGTTAACACTGCCCCAGTGATGTAACAAATGGACAGCACTGAAAATTCCTGAGCCAGCCCATAAACTGTGAACAGACAAAAACACAGTAAATTACGCACAACTATCACTGTTTTCTATAATTTAACTCAGTAAACTTGAGCTGTCACTGACTATATTTTAGGTTAACATGCCTCTCTGGTACAAACAATAAATTGCATGGATTCATTCAGTCAGCTCAGGCGATTCAAACTGCCACAAATGCTTTCCCAAAGGGTTGCTTGCAGTGTGAAGTCAAAAGTGTAATAGAAACACGACTGATGCATTTCAGTGCTATAGCACAATAAATTGAAATCAAAGACTGTAATTTATGTAAAAAAAAAAATCAGGAAACTTCCTTGATATTCCAAACTCTGTATACTTACTCAGATCACTCAGTTTTGTGTGTAAAAAATTAGATGCAGATTAGGCATCCTCAAAAAGTTGGCAAAAAAATAGATCTTTAAAATACAAAGCCTTAAAACTGAAAGGATGAGCATTTTCCTCCAAATGAAAAGGAGTATGTTATAATCTGAGCAACGTGTGTTTAAAGTTTCCCTTTGTAAAACCAGTTGTACTAGCTATGTACAGTGCATCCGGAAAGTATTCACAGCGCATCACTTTTTCCACATTTTGTTATGTTACAGCCTTATTCTAAAATGGAGTAAATTCATTTTTTTCCTCAGAATTCTACACACAACACCCCATAATGACAACGTAAAAAAGTTTACTTGAGGTTTTTGCAAATTGAACTCAGGTGCATCCTGTTTCCCCTGATCATCCTTGAGATGTTTCTGCAGCTTAATTGGAGTCCACCTGTGGTAAATTCAGTTGATTGGACATGATTTGGAAAGGCACACACCTGTCTATATAAGGTCCCACAGTTGACAGTTCATGTCAGAGCACAAACCAAGCATGAAGTCAAAGGAATTGTCTGTAGACCTCCGAGACAGGATTGTCTTGAGGCACAAATCTGGGGAAGGTTACAGAAAAATTTCTGCTGCTTTGAAGGTCCCAATAAGCACAGTGGCCTCCATCATCTGTAAGTGGAAGAAGTTCGAAACCACCAGGACTCTTCCTAGAGCTGGCCGGCCATCTAAACAGAGCGATTGGGGGAGAAGGGCCTTAGTCAAGGAGGTGACCAAGAACCCGATGGTCACTCTGTCAGAGCTCCAGAGGTCCTCTGTGGGGAGAGGAGAACCTTCCAGAAAGACAACCATCTCTGCAGCAATCCACCAATCAACCCTGTATGGCAGAGTGGCCAGATGGAAGCCACTCCTTAGCAAAAGGCATATGGCAGGCCGCCTGGAGTTTGCCAAAAGGCACCTGAAGGACTCTCAGACCATGAGAAAGAAAATTCTCTGGTCTGATGAGACAAAGATTGACCTCTTTGGTATGAATGCCAGGCGTCACGTTTGGAGGAAACCAGGCACCGCTCATCACCAGGTCAATACCATCCCTACAGTGAAGCATGGCGGTGGCAGCATCATGCTGTGGGGATGTTTTTCAGCAGCAGGGACTGGGAGACTAGTCAGGATAAAGGGAAAGATGACTGCAGCAATGTACAGAGACATCCTGGATGAAAACCTGCTCCAGAGCGCTCTTGACTTCAGACTGGGGCGACAGTTCATCTTTCAGCAGGACAACGACCCTAAGCACACAGCCAAGATATCAAAGGAGTGGCTTCAGGACAACTCTGTGAATGTCCTTGAGTGGCCCAGCCAGAGCCCAGACTTGAATCCGATTGAACATAACTGGAGAGATCTTAAAATGGCTGTGCACCGACGCTTCCCATCCAACCTGATGGAGCTTGAGAGGTGCTGCAAAGAGGAATGGGCGAAACTGGCCAAGGATAGGTGTGCCAAGCTTGTGGCATCATATTCAAAAAGTCTTGAGGCTGCAATTGCTGCCAAAGGTGCATCGACAAAGTATTGAGCAAAGGCTGTGAATACTTATGAACATGTGATTTCTCAGTTTTTTTATTTTTAATAAATTTGCAAAAACCTCAAGTAAACTTTTTTCACGTTGTCATTATGGGGTGTTGTGTGTAGAATTCTGAGGAAAAAAATGAATTTAATCCATTTTGGAATAAGGCTGTAACATAACAAAATGTGGAAAAAGTGGTGTGCTGTGAATACTTTCCGGATGCACTGTATAACTATTAATACTGTAAAATTTAAAAGCAGTCACAACTTTATTTCGATACTGGATCTTTGACATTTTTTCCTCATCAATTATCCTGTATAACTGAGCTCTTGAGAAAACACTTTCAATCACTTCTTTCTACCTAATTCATGCAGTCAAATTTTAATCAGTCTCTTGAGTTACATACATCTTAAATTACGTATAATTTTTTGGTACCCTATAATGAAGTGTCAGGGTGCAAGGTTGGTTCCTATTTTGCAATTGACACTTCTGGCTTAGACTACAGTTGCTCTAACAGGGCAGTTTTCTCTAAGTTGGGTAGATAATGGATGGATACTTTGGTTAGCAAAGTTGGTTAGCAAAGTATATAATGCTAATGAAACACTCCAAGGAATAAAAAGTTTAAAATGTTAAATGAAATTGGACATATAAAGTAGCAGTCACATACTGTATGATGTTGAGAAATCTCAAGCGCGTCCCCAGTGAAAACACACTACACACTAGTTATAGTTATCTTCAACTTCAGACCTAATGACTGTTAATATGATTTAATGTTTCCAAAGATGAATTGATATGATAAAGGATTTAACAGCAAAGAAGGTCTGGTAAGGAACACTCAAGCAGGATTCAGAGATGAACCTGCAACAGCAGTATATTGTGGCTCTGACACTTGAGCACATTAAAGTGAATGCAAAAAGCCCACATTACTCGACTCCCAAGCTGTTAAAAAACAATAATTAGTATGCAGCAGGCATTATACTGATTGTGAACCTGGCCACTGTTAGCTGGTGACATGACAGAGAGTATATGAGACCATTAAATTTAGATGGTTCTAGATGACCTAGTCCATCCATCTATTTTGCTAACCTGCATTACCTAGTATAAGGTCTTAAGGATTCTGCTTGTAAAGTAAGAATCATTCTCTGACAGGAAGACAGCCCATTGTGGGGCATACTCTCACAAACACAACGAATCAAGACAGTGAAAAAAATTTAACCATTAATCCAACTCCAGCATCTAAAAATTTGCTGTTAAAACTCGTCCTAATATATCAAATACTGTCAGTTTTCTGATTAAAGACTAAATACTTGTTGAATGCATATGCATCTAAGTAAGCGAAACAATGTCATTTTTTTTTTTAACAGACACTGCCCCCCCTTAGAATTCCAAAAGTAGTAAAGGTAAAATGTATAAGGTTCTTAAGAAATTCTCATAGTTACACCATTATTTTTGAAAAATATTTTGACTCAAGTATCTTTTTCATTCATGTTTCTGTTATACTACACACCAAATCCACTAACCAAATGTTTACTCTATGTTGTGCTCTACGAGTATCAGCAGCATTTGCTTCTCAGTGGTAGAAGATGTGCTAACCATTTTAAATACTAAAAGCACTATACATGAAACCTCCAGAGATGACTGCCAACAACAGAATGTCCATCACAGACAGTGATGCATGGCTCTGCAATCTGAGCAGCAGCAGGCAAACTTTACCTCGATCCTAGGGTGCTGACAAAAAGACTCGGCTGAGCTTTAATACATCTTGGCATTGGAGCACCTAGGGTTTAAACTGATTTCAGTTTAGATTACCACATGAACAAAAATTGTATCACAATTTAAACAATAAACAAATAATGTATTGTGTTTTTTGTTTAATATGACTCAGGCGCCGCCACAAGTGGCAGCTAAGCTATTCCAGCAGCTCCGTGTATGACTTTATTTTTCTACCTTTTTCTCTATTTCACTGTTAACTCCGACCACTTTCTTTTATGTGCACTCGTCCCCTGGACACTTTTTACTACTTGGACATGGATGTTTACACGCCGAGACTCGTCTATTCAAGTAGTCAACTTCAAGCGCTGAGAACAAATGCCCGCGCAGTTGTGGTTCCCTATTTACCTGACGAGGTAAGAACACAGTATCGCAGCAGCAGAGCAGGTGCTAAGTTAAAAGCCAAGCGTTTAGCGAGAAAGTGGCGCTACAAGCCTTCATTGCCTTCTGTGATCCTGGGAAATGTGAACTCACTACCATATAAAATCGACGAACTGGCTGCGCTGGTGAAAAATGTCAAGACCTACAGAGAATGCAGTTGGTTGTGCTTTAGTGAAACGTGGCTAACAACTAACATCCCAGATGCTAACGTGGAGCTACCCGGGTTTAGCACAGTTAGAGCGAACAGAGACGCAAATACCTAGGGAAAGCAGAAAGGAGGTGGACTTGCACTCTATGTCAATAAAAGATGGTGCAACTCAGGACATGTTAATGTTAAAATCTCCACTTGCTGCAGGGACATCGAACTGTTGGTCATAAGTCTGCGTCCCTATTACTTGCCCAGAGAGTTTGGACACGTCATTGTTTTTATTGTTTACATCCCTCCTCGGGCGGACGTGGAGATAGCGGGTGATATCATCCATTCCGCAGTTGCTAAACTGCAAATGCAGCATCCTGAGGCACTTGTGCTAATCGCTGGAGACTTCAACCATGTAACGCTGAACAAAACATTACCTGCCTTCTCCCAGTATGTGGATTGTAACACCCGGGGAAATAGGACTATTGATCTACTGTATGCAAACGTTAATACAGCGCCACCCCGCTGCCTGCGCTTGGAAAAGCAGATGATAACCTGGTTCTGCTTCAGCCTCATTACAAACCAAGAGTGAGGGAGCTACCTACAACCACACGCTCATTCAGGAAGTGGTCCCCTGAGGCAGAGCAGGCTCTGAGAGACTGCTTTGGAACTATGGACTGGGATATCCTGCAGGGATCTTATAGTGAGAACATTGAGGAGGCTGTCGAATGCACCACTGACTACATCAACTTCTATATGGACATTGTAGTTTCAGTAAGAACAGTACGCTGCTATGCTAACAAGCAGCCATGGATTACAAGTGACATTAAGGGCCTTTTGAACCAGAAGAAAAGGGCTTTTAAAGGTGGTGATCAGCATGAGCGTAAGCGCGTGCAGAAGGAACTCCAAGTCCAGCTCAGGGCAGCGAAGGAGCAGTACAGGAGAAAGCTGGAGAAGAAGTTGCAGAATAACAGCATGAAGGAAGTGTGGGATGGGATGAAGATCATCACTGGCTGCAGCTCAAAGCGGGGTGCCACCATCGAGAGAGATGTGGAGAGAGCAAACCAGATGAACAACTTTTTTAACAGGTTTGACCACCCTAACCCACTCTCACCTCGGAGTACTGCACCCTCCACCCATCCTTCTGCTGATACCAGCATAGGAGAGAGTTTACCCCAACCCACAATTACAGCAGCCCAGGTAAGCAGAGAGCTGAGGAGACTTTGTGCCAGCAAAGCAGCGGGTCCAGATGGAGTATCGCCACGACTGCTGAAGGCCTGTGCATTGGAGCTGGGGAGTCCTCTACAGCGCATCTTCAACCTGAGCCTGGAATAGGGGAGAGTCCCAAGGCTTTGGAAAACATCTTGCATCACCCCAGTCCCAAAGGTATCACATCCTAGTGAGCTGAATGACTTCCAGCCTGTCGCTCCGACGTCGCATGTGATGAAAACCATGGAACGGCTGCTGCTTCACCACCTGAGGCCATAGGTCTGCCACGCCCTCAACCCTCTGCAGTTCGCGTACCAGGAGAAGGTGGGAGCAGAGGACAGAGGCAGACCATGGAGCGACTATACTTCCTTAGAAGGCTGGCGTCCTTCAACATCTGCAATAAGATGCTGCATATTTTCCATCAAACGGTTGTGGCGAGCGCCCTCATCTATGTGGTGGTGTGCTGGGGAGGCAGCATAAAGGATAGGGACGCCTCACGCCTGGACAAACCGGTGAGGAAGGCAGGCTCTATTGTAGGCATGGAGCTGGACAGTTTGACATCTGTGGCAGAGCGACGGGCGCTGAGCAGGCTCCTGTCAATCATCGAGAATCCACTGCATCCACTAAACAGTATCAGCTCCAGACAGACTGCTGTCACTTTCCTGCTCCACTGACAGATTGAGGAGATCTTTAACTCCCCCCCCCCCCCCCCCCGGGTGGTATTGAAGAGTCGCATAGTGTGGGGGAGGAAACGTTAACATTATTCAAAGTTATTGTCTGTCTGTATACCTGCATTGTTATCACTCTTTAATTTAATATTTTCTTTATCAGTATGCTGCTGCTAGAGTATGTGAATTTCCCCTTGGGATTAATAAAGTATCTGTCTATCTATCTATCTAATCATCAAGGCAGCTTCTAACATTTACTAGGAGTCAAATGACTTTTTGTAACATTAAACCCTACAGAGAACACACAGCATGACACATAAAGTTTATATGATAAGTGTTCAAGATAACAGTAAACATACGAATTAAAGTCTCCATATCTTACAATGCATATTTATTTTAAGAAGCTGTAGTGTCAGCCGCACCTTTTTGGACTATAAAATGCCATTATCATTATATTTTACAAAAAAAATTTACAATGTGCATATTTAATGAACAGTGTGGATAGCAATGTACTTCTTTGTTTTCCTAGCACGACATCAGACATTTCTTTCCATAATCATGACTAAATTACAATAAATGATTAGTCTGCCATTTTCACAAAGCAAATCTTAAATCACCGTAATAATTTAATATCTGCTAATCTGAAACATACTGAGAACCTTCTGGGAGTCTTTTAAAAAACAGACAGCCTAGAGTAACTGTGTGAAGCAAAATCAGCCCCTTCATTTTACTGCTTGCAATAGCCCTGTTATTGTCGCTTGCTCTGCTGTACATTTTATGTCTGACTTCATAAAACAATCTTCTAGCATGCTGTCATGTCTGGACATAATGGCTCTGGCATTTTACACTGCTTAAAATCCAACCTCCAAGATGACAGGCTATTTTTCCTGGAAGGAGAACTCTAATCCCTACAATTTCAGGGATGTGCAGCTGACTTCATGCCCACAGATACTGCTGTCACAATTACAATAGCATTTCTATAAGGTGTTGAAAGAAACTCCTATGGAAATTATCTGTACAGGTGTTGGAGACTGACTGTTTAAGCCTTTTATGAAATACACATAGTATATGGGAGTGCAACAAGGGTCTGGACCAAAATAAAGTAAGTGCCAAAATAAACTGAAAATCTGCTAAAATAGTGATTTGTTGGTAAAGAACTAAACAAACATGAAATCAAAACAGAAAATGAACAAATTGGTTCTAATTAAACAGGTCTATGCCCTCTCCAGGCTGCTGTCTCTTTTTCTCAATTACACATTACCACACAAAATTCTACCTTGTCTCCCTCTCTAGTTTAACTGACTGGCCTCTCTGCCTTCAACCAGTAAGCCTTTTACTAACATGACTTGAGATTTACCAGGGCCTCTGTCAGGGAGAATCCTTAAAATCTACATGTTAACCTCCATCAGGTGGGTCTAGGAAGGTCTGGGACTATGAAGGTCCTTGGTCTTTTAACTCTCTAGGAGAGAGAGTGGGTCACTGCTGTTACAACTTGAATGGTGCTGGAACTGTTGCCGGTCCTTTATTACCTTTTTCATTACTTCTGTGAATGAAGCATACTCCCTTCTGGTATATAATACACAATAAAGGGAAACATGTCCACCAAAACTTAAATGTAGAGGTGCTTTGCAGTCATTACTGTAGGTATTTCTGTTTTGGACCATTTCCTGTAAGGCTTTAATGGTTTCCTCTGGCACCCAACTTCATTTAAATTAACAGAAGAAAATAATTCATGAATTAACTTCTATAAATAAATGAGAAAAATAAAAATCTTTCCAAACTGATTAAAATGTGTTAGGAATGAAAACCTGCAGCCACTGATATCCTCAGGAACTGAACTACAGAATCAACAGGGTGTACAATTTTTATGTTATCTTTTTAATTTTCTTCTGATTGTTCACACTGCATGCCTTTCAGGTTAATGGTAGTAATGTATATTTCTGTCATTCAAAGGAGAAAAAAAGTTTATATGAATCAAAATTAAAAATTACAGAATACTAGAATTAAGTTACATACAGTGGATGCGTCACACTAGAAGGTACTGTATATTGAGCTAAAGTAAATGCAGTTGGCCTAATAAGAACTTTTAGCCATAGATCAAATCTTACTAAAATTAAAAAAGCCAAACATATTAAGCTTTGTTAAAAAAGACCATTATACAGTAGTTTTTTTCTTTTATTTTCTTCAATTAAATTAAAGGTATACTTATCCCATAAAAATGTAAAAAGATATGTCCTCTTCTGCTTGCAAGTTTACAGCAAAGAACATAAATACTATATTAACTACTAGAAACATTAAATGTAATATTTTAAGCACTTATCTATTTTATTTAAAAGTACATTGCAACATCTATTATTGAACGAGTTAACAATGAGCAATATATCAGTCGATTCAAAACTTCAAGGAACTGTTATAAATACAACCCAATCCAATCCTGTAAGTATTAATATCCTTGAAACAATATCATTTGGTACAAGTTAATGACAACATGTAATGATAGACTAAAAAAAAAAGCATTTCCATTACTAAAAAAAATTACTGGAATTTTTGTATTGTTACACAGAGAAGAGCTTTTCTGTGTCAGCCCTGATATATCTTCCCTTTAGAAATATAAACATATTCTATGCATGTTGATCTTACAAATGTTGAGTTTTATATAGATCCTTTCCATATTGAACAATATCCCAGTGAATGTGAAAATATGAATACATAGTGCAACTGTTCCCATACTTCCTTTACTTCTGAATCACAGGCGTTTAAAGTGAGTTGCTTAAGGTCTCAAAGCAAGCTGGAGACATAATGCCAAAATAAGGCCTTCAAAATGACAAAGGAAATTACAAACGATAAGCTTACTTAGAACATTACCATCTTCTTTTTTCTGTACGAATTATATAAAAACCATCTATTAATCATCAATCTCACTTAACACATTTTAGGGGACCAGTAGACTATCCCAGGAGCATATGGGCACAAAGCAAGAGCTAACCTTTGATAGGCTGCCAATCTATCATAAGGCACATTCATGTCCATACACCAACGCACATTTTTATGAGGCCAGTTTCAGGTTGTCAATTAACTTAACGAACATGATTTTGGAATGTGGAATGAAAATGAGTGTACCTGAAGAAAACACATGTGGACATGGAAAAATACAGAGAAAACATTTTATTTTCAAATAAACTATAGTACAATGTATGTTTAACGTATGAAAGCTAGCTAGCCAGACAGACAGAGAGACAGACAGACAGACATTCTTATTTGATTAGCAAGAAAATTTGAATATTTTTCATTGAAACACTTATCATGTACAAAATAACCCCCCAAATGTATGACTACAATCACTAACAGCTACAAATTATTTTAAAAAATGCAGGTCTTTCAGCCAATTGCTAGGTTCTGTGAAACTAAGAATGTTAAAGCCACAATAGCAGACTGAAATATGCAAGTCAAAACACAATCTAAAGGAAACAAAGCACCCATACAAGCCAAATTTTCAGCAGCTCTAAGTAACAACCTACCTGTCATCATGTCAAATAGTTTGGCTTGTCTCCATAATAAGACAAAAGTCACCTTTGTTTGTGCAGTATTTGCTTACAGCAACTAAAAAGGCATTTTCTGCTGAAGTGGAGGTTAACATTTTACATAATAATGTAAACATATTTTTAGAAGTGTTTAAGTTCATGGTCAATACCTGTAGATAATTAAATTCATAGGCTGCAAAATATTAAATTACCACACAATTTGTCAAATCAGGTCAGGTTGGTGAGCATGTTCTGGTACAGCACATTGCCGCACCCAACACATGAAGAAACAGTTCGGGAATGTGATTGGCAATCCCCCAGATAGATACAAGGTCCAGTCCCACCCCCAAGAAATTACCATCTATCTGCCGCAGCCAGGTGTTATGTGGGCGTGTTCTTGACCTGGTCCAGTCACTCAGGTCCTCAACAATGAGGATTCTGTGAGCCGCATCACCCTCAGGGAATCGCGCCACATGGCTGTAGTGCCATAACTGATGCTACCTCACAATAAAGGTAATGTGTCTCATTTGGGACTCCATGAGCAACCACTCATTCGACACAAAGTCAAACCAGCAGTACCCAAGGACTCTCTGAAGAGATACAGAACAAAAGAAGTCCAGTCTTCAATTCAGGTCACTGGACAGCATCCAAGTCTGCAACCATATAGTAAAACAGGAAGCACCAGGAATCTGAAGACTTGAACGTTCGTCCTTTTGCAAAGATATCGTGAGTGCCATACACCCCTTTTCAGTAACCTCATGATCCCACATTCTCTCCCAGTCCCTCTACTAACTTCACAGGAATTGCTACCAGAGACATGAATGTTGCTGCGAAGATAGGTAAACCTCTTGACAAGGTCGACACTCTATCTGCAGACAGACACACTGCTGACAGCTGTGCCCAAGAGGTCATTAAAGGCCTGGATCTTGGTTTTTATCCAGGACACTCTCAAGCCCAGGCATTCAGACTTCTCACTCGGTCTCTCGAGAGCCCCGAACAGAGCCTCCATTAACTCCACGAAGATCACAGCATCGTTGACAAAGTCAGGATCAGTGAATCTTTCTTCACCAACAGATGCCCTACCGCCGCTTGATCCCACGACCCTGCCCAACACCCAGTGCATGCAAGCACTGAACAGGGTAGGTGCAAGAACACACCCCTGACATACCCCATAATTAACTGGGAAAAACGCAGAGGTTCTGCCTCCACTCAGCACAGCACTCACAGTACCAATGTACAGGACAGCCATGATATCCAGCAACTTTTGGGGAAGCCTGTGAAGTCTCAGGATGTCCTACTGAGAAGCTCAATCAGAGTAACATTGAGGGCAGTGTTAAACCAATGTAGTTGCTGCAATCTAGGCGATCACCTTTCCCCTTCCAGATAGGCATGACAAGTCCCGTTTTAAAGACATTCGGATGATGCCTGTCTCCCAAATGGAAGCAAAGACTGCTTGCAATACAAGGGGGACACCCTTACCACCAGCCTGGAGAAATTCACCTTGGATACCACAGATCCCTGCAGGTTTCCCTACCCTCAGCTGGTTCACCATCTGTGCAATCTCAGAGAGACTGGGTGGTTCACAGACAATTGGAGGATCAACATCAAATGATAAAATACAGCAAGAGACAATTATGTATTTTTGAAGCTACTAAATCATGCATATTAAAAAAATAATACAACATTAGTTGCAACATTAACTCTACTGGACAGGAGGCAATGGTTAGTGCTACTGCTTCAAACGTGAAGAGTCATGGCTTCAACCACAATGCCTAAAAATTGTCTCTGTGAGGTCTGCATGTTCTTTCTGTGACAAAATGGGGTTCTGTCAGGTTAGTTTAGTTTCATTCCCATTCCCAAACATGTACAGGTTAAGTTGAAGGTTAGCTCCTGCCTTTGCCAAAAGATGTTGGGATAGGCACTAGCTTTTGGACACTATTTTTGAATAAATAAACTCTGAAAATAGTTATTTATCAGAAATAATATTGAAACAAAAAGGATCATATCCATGCATTTGAACATAATAAACACACCCATCTGTTGTAATAAACAGAAACATGTCCACAAAGTTTCGATAAGTCACAGTCACAAAATAACTAAGACATCAAGCCACATGAGTGAATGGATGACATGGTGCTATTATACTGGTGGCAGAGGCAGGAAAATGTGATAAACACCTGTTCAAGTGTGATTTAAAATTTGTACACAGTGTTATTTAAAATAGTTTAATAAATGTAAAAGAGGAAAAATGTACGGATAAGTCAAAGGGCATAATCTCAGTATAGTTTCACCAAAGAACAAGCAGGTACTTGGCATATTGATTGGAAAAAAAGCTGTGATGCTTGTAACTGTGCAGAGTGAATGCCCAAACACAATAAAGAAAAAGTAACACTTGCAATTAATTAATGTCTCATAAACATGTGGTATCATTCTATTTTTATGCAAGGACAGGGATAATAGGAGATACTGCATTATAACGTTTATGTGATTACTATAAAACATTGCACCACTGGCAATTCCATTTTTTCACACGTGATAGCTGCTTACATTTAGATATAAATTTCAGAAAAAGTTGTGACATAGCACAGAGAAAAAAATATTTTACTTTAATAGTAACAAATCCTTACTGGTACACTGCTAGCTTAAAATGTGAAAACAGTTTAATGCACATGTCTGGGTCACTGAACATCAAAACTGTCATGTACTCGTGATATATTGCGTTGGCCGCTTGCAATCCTGGGGAGTGATAAAAGCAGCACGTCATGGAGTTTTCAATTCTTCTTCCCCTAGGTGGTGCAGGGTAGCTCACTGTTAAGAGACAAGCGTAGATTCTCAGAGCCTCTTCTGACAATGGCCAAGACTGATCTGAGTTCTTCCTTCTTCTGTTTAAGTGCAACATCCACAACTGGGAGAGACGCAGTGGTGAGTACTAACAGTACGGACTTGGGCCAAAGAAGACATAAGAATAAGTTAACATGATTTTATTAATAAAGTTCCCCTGGCCACAAGAGGACAGTGTGTACCTAGTTGGACAGGCTGGTACTTCCCATAGTACTTCTGTGGTATGGGGGGAAAAACCCCACATCACCTGATGCCACAAGACTGTGCTTCTCATGGGCATCAACAGGTCTTTAAATGGCATTTTGTTATCATATCTAAAGCCTCCTGCAATTTTCTTCCAGGATTTCTAACACAGCAAATAATCTTCCCTTCAGTCTCAGCTATAAATAACATCAGGAACAAAAAAGGTGACAGGGAGCAAGATCTGATGAATATGTGAATACGTGAGGTGTGAGGCAAGAAACACATCGTATTTGGTCAAACATTCTTTGAATATTAACGTGGTGTGTGCAGATTAGCTGTTATCGTGCAGCGATGTGTTCAGGTATGCTGTCATGGTACAAATTGCAGTTTTGTTTGACACTTTGCTCCAGACTTTTTTTTCTTGATGCTTCCTCTCAGATGCCTCTGCAGTTCAGTATAATGTTGCTAGTTAACGGTCCATGTACAGGAAACTCTTTTTTAGCAAGTCTGTCAATGTCAGAAAACGTGATCATCGTATGTGTCTTGATGTTCGATTTGACCTGACATGCGTTTTATGGCTTGTAATTGCTGTAGTCATGCTATTGATTGTAGCATAGATGTCAAAAATACATCTCTCAATCAACTCAACACAGTTCCACGCGGCGGACGGATTAACAAGACTGTAGGTATATGATACCTAGTCGTATAGTCAATAACTACACTCTACTCCCATGCTATTGACTGATTCCCAGAATTTTTGCCCCCCACTTTGTATTTTTTAAAAATGGTTTATAGAAAGAGAAATGTTACTTATATTTTGTAAAGCATTGTTCGATTGTGAAAAGACTGCCAGAAAGCAAAATGGCTGCAAAATGTTAACAGAGATTGGTGGTAAAACCAGAGAGAGAGAAGGCTGAGGGCTGGAAGAGAAGGAGAGGAGAATGGAACAGCTATTTAACCAATGGGAGCACACTGCAGGCAGTAAGCCCTACCATGTTTAGTGGATACACCCAAAGCAATTGAGAAGAGAGCACCTATTAAAGAGATGAGGCCAAGGAAAGCTACCTTGTTTTTCTAAATGTTGTTAATAAATATTCTTCACTTATAAAAATACTATTGTCTCTACAAGCCAGAGTGTAACAGTTGTCTCATTTGTGGGGCATTTTTGTATATTTTGGGACTTTTATAGTCTTGAACTTTCAAAACTAGCTTCTTGTTTTGGGGCCTGCTTAGGCTAAAGCAAACAGGTATTTGTTAAGGTACAAGCAGAATTGTGATGAACATCTTCTGAGTAGTTCAGTGTAGGTCCTGGCATGTAATTATGCCTCTTTCCATAAGCCTTACATCTTTTCACTATGTTTGAGACTCCATTTCACAACACTCAGCAGATAGTAGTCCATGGCCTATGGTGCCTTGGATTGTCAGCACAATACCTGTTTGAATGTTCCAACCTTTCATGGGCTTCATGAAATTCAGGAGTTCTATTCTGGTTTGTCTACCACCAAATAAATGCCTCTCCTATCATGTCTTTTGCTAAGCTGTGGGCATCAACCGGTGAAAGAACTTAAAGCTACCACAGGCCAGCAGGTGAACTAAAGTGCGAAAAATTGTGGGATAAAGTAATTCTGACAGGAGAAGAGCGTCCAGAGACATTAGCTAGGAGGTGAGAGGGAGAATTTTTTTATGTAGCACTTGGGATTTAAGCAAGAGGGCAAATCAAGATACTTGATACACAAGGACTGCAAGACATTGTTTCGTTTACTATTCTTTGTGCTAGTGATGATAATGTCTCTGTATGTGCATTATTTTCCTAAACAAATACAGTAATCCCTCCTCCGTTGCGGGGGTTGCGTTCCAGAGCCACCCGCGAAATAAGAAAATCCGCGAAGTAGAAACCATATGTTTATATGGTTATTTTTATATTGTCATGCTTGGGTCACAGATTTGCGCAGAAACACAGGAGGTTGTAGAGAGACAGGAACGTTATTCAAACACTGCAAACAAACATTTGTCTCTTTTTCAAAAGTTTAAACTGTGCTCCATGACAAGACAGAGATGACAGTTCTGTCTCACAATTAAAAGAATGCAAACATATCTTCCTCTTCAAAGGAAACAGAGAGGAAAGCAAACAAATCAATAGGGCTGCTTGGCTTTTAAGTATGCGAAGCACCGCCGGTACAAAGCTGTTGAAGGCGGCAGCTCACACCCCCTCCGTCAGGAGCAGGGAGAGAGAGAGAGAGAGAGAGAGACAGAGAAAAACAAAGTCAAAAATCAATACATGCCCTTTGAGCTTTAAAGTATGCGAAGCACCGTGCAGCATGTCGCTTCACGAAGCAGCTGCACACAGAAGGTAGCAACGTGAAGATAATCTTTCAGCATTTTTAGACGAGCTTCCGTATCGTCTAGGTGTGCGAACAGCCCCCCGTGCTCACACCCCCTACGTCAGGATCAGAGAAAGTCAGCGCAAGAGAGAGAGAGAGAAAGTAAGTTGGGTAGCTTCTCAGCCATCTGCCAATAGCGTCCCTTGTATGAAATCAACTGGGCAAACCAACTGAGGAAGCATGTACCAGAAATTAAAAGACCCATTGTCCTCAGAAATCCGCGAACCAGCAAAAAATCCGCGATATATATTTAAATATGCTTACATATAAAATCCGCGATAGAGTGAAGCCTTGAAAGGCGAAGCGCGATATAGCAAGGGATCACTGTACATAATACTAATATTTACAATCCTTTGATATTACCCCTGGAGTGAAAAGATTCCAGGAAGACCTTTTGCTATCACTACATACACGCAAGCATTACAAACAAAAAATGTAAAAAGTGTAAAACATAAGATGTGAAAAAGTAATAGTAATTTTAAAGATGAAAATAAAGCATTGCATCACAATATTTTTTTTACTTCAGTATAAGTAGCTGTTTTTATCATACTTCTGAAAGCATGAAAAAGTATGTTGCCACTAAAAATATCAAATCATCACAATGGTATTCTATTCAAACAGCTCCAATTAAAAGTTAAAATAATTTGGCAGCTACATGTGAAACTTGTATGACAACTTAAAATTTCACTTTCAGAATTAAACAAGGAAATATTTCAAAGGGATTGCTAGGTAGTTATTGCACAAATCATTCTCATTAATAGTTTTACTTTTTGTTCTTTATGAATTTTAAAAGCACTAAAAAGTATGTTGGGGATGAAAAATTTTGTTTAGATATTTAGAAATCTTTAGTGCTTAAATTTAAAATCAAGTCAATAGTAACCACTCTTGGCATTATTTTGCAACCACTACTTTAAAAGTCTCAAAAGAATAAAAAAAAAAAAATCAAATTCAACCTAAAAGGAATCGCTGTTATCATTCTGTCTCTAAACCTTTATCAATTTTCCCAAAAAAACTCAGCTCAGCAGCAAGCACATACATTCTGTTAAATTTTTGAAAGCCCCTAGGGCACATAATGGAGAATGTGCCCCTGCTTCCTCTCTAAAAATAAAGGGTTATCACATGAACGGAACGATTGCACTATTTATTGCATATATTAAATATAAATCACAATATATTCTAAAGTCACGTGGGATCATTCAAATACATTTTATGGTAGTTTGGTCTTCCACTCTTTCCAGTACTTTTGTTATGGCACATTTCAGACTACTGTTATGACTAAAAGTAAAAATAAGTACTTAATACACAATTTGAAAATGTTGTATCCAATGTTTACAATTGACTAAATGCTTATTCATTTCCACTCCAAAAGATTCTGGACATCTATGATCATTATAAGCAACATTATACTAAGCCAACTTAATTTATTTGTATTATTAACTATATAATATAGTCAACTGCACCATAACTAACTCATTAATATATTGGGCACAGCTGATTATCATTTAATGAGGGAATTATGGCAGAAAACATTAGCTAGGTAAAATAAATCACAAAAATAATGGAGTTTATATTGTATATGTTTAAACTTGCGTCTACTTCAATAATAATCTACAGCAAATTTCACCATGTACAATTTCAAGAATATAAACAGATCCATACTAGATAAAATTCAGTGCAGGTATGTTTCTGATTAAAAGAGATTTATTTGCCATAAAGATTGAAAATATAGCTAAATACCCTGCCAGTTACAACTGTTGCAAGATCTATTTCTCCTTTTCTCTCCAGGTCTTGAGCTTAACATTACATTTTTCTTTATCTGAAGTTTTACCTCTTCTTCCATATTGAGAATGCATATTTATGAAGTAACATTAGCATAATTTGCTTGCTGCTGTTACATATTGTGTAGAAAGTCTGTGTCTTTTATGCTTTGTTATTGTTTTTGTTTATTTTAAGTTATTACACTCTATGTTTTAATTTTTCATATGCAATGTTGTAACTATGTACTGTTGCTTTAAATGTAGTAATGTTCCTTGTTCTTTATGGGTGGAGCCCCAGGAGGTGGAGCCACCTTGACATAACTTCTCCTGAGCCCTTCTTAGGATATTTATAATGAGTGAGACAGCTCAGAAGTTGTGATCATTTGTTTGTTATTGTTGTATTGTGTCTTCCATCTTGCATTTTCTATCTTAACTTTTTCAGCTTTGTTTAAAGGATACTGATTTTTGGATTTCATTCTGGAACTCCTCCAGGGGAAGAACCTTAGCTGAAACACAACAGCTCCCTAGCATGTTTTCAAAACCTCACCCATTTTGATTTTTGTGAAATTTCATTTCACAGGAAGCTAGAGTGTAACTGGCACAATGTGGAAAAATAATGGCAACATTCGTTCACTTCAGACCAATTTAGAGACAAAGATAGATGCAATACATATACTGTATTATATCTTTGGGGTGTGATAACTGGAGTCTATGGAAAGTGCAAACAGACACAATTCCACGTAAAAAATGGCCAGGGCTTCGAAAAATATCATTGTAACCCAGGTAATATTACACTTGACTGAGAGACAGACAGACAGACAGATACTTTTTCCCTTTTCTTTAAAGGTACAATAACATTAATAATGAACCAAGTAAAAAAAAAAAAAACAATTGTCAAGATTATTTCATGAACCAAATAAACTTTGCTTCGAGCTTGGATATTTTTGTCCCTTGTGATTATAATGCCATTTTCGGCAGTAACATTCAGTATGCCTGTCTCCTCTGTACTGTATTCTGCACTGAGTTTCTCATCTTTGCAGCTGCCAAGTGGGGATTTCTCTTGCTCTGCTGTCAATTTGCATTCCTTTCACACACGTCATATGGACATATTTTGTAGTCTTTTTTGATATTATTACCAAAATAGACCAAGCTAGCAAATAATACAGCATTAGTAAAAAATACCTTAAAGGGAGTACCATGACTATGAAAGTAAAGCATAGTGACAAACATACATTTTTCCCACATAACTCAGTATTGCAACTGTTTCCATGTTCTGGAAATGTTTCAGTTACAGCTAGATTCTTAGACATATAATAACTTCAAAGAAACGGTACAAATACAATTCTTTTCTTTACCATATACTATACTTTAATTGAAAGATAGATAAAAAATGTATGCCTCTATCAAGTTAAATTTGCAGGTTTTTTTATCTGTTACATCAACTGTAGAAATGTTGGTAGCTATTACAGCGTATGCACATACAAATGTAAAAAAAATTCATTCTCATATCAGAAAGCTGCTGACACCAAGAACTAATAAACCATGTGTAATGCAAGCTCCAGAAAATTGTAGGGTCACTTGAGTGACTGTTTTCCCTGTGTTTGAGAAACACAACAAACAAAAACAGCTCCATAATAGCAAGTTTGGAATGGAAATAGACAATGACTTCAGTAAGTGTTTAAAATAAATAAATAAATAAATAAATAAATAAATAAATAAATAAAACAAAAAACAACTACTCATCTACTATTTAAATTATCCAGCTAAATCAACTCACAATTTTTTTTCTTTTCATTCTCACCACTATGGTCTTTTCTCTCTCCTCAAGACATTAGCTATTTTATGAAAAATTGATAAGAGCATAATTCAAGATAATTTGTGCTACAAAAACTGTAGTGTGTATATGTAATATACAGTACATTAGGGGCAAAAGAGTGGCTAGCACATTAAAACTGGTTCTATACTTAACTAGGCTTCCTTCTATGTAGAGGTTGCATATTGCCTTGCATTGTTCACACTGGCAGTGGTAGTGCTGCTGCCTCGCAGTAAGGAGACCTGAGTTCGCTTCCCGGGTTCTCCCTGCATGGAGTTTGCATGTTCTCCCCATGTCTGCGTGGGTTTCCTCCCACAGTCCAAAGACATGCAGGTTAGATTCACTGGCAATCCTAAATTGTCCCTAGTGTATGCTTGGTGTGTGTGTGTGTGTGCGCCCTGAGGTGGGCTGGTGCCCTGCCTGGGGTTTGCAACATGTATTGGCTGGGATTGGCTCCATCAGACCCCTGTGACCCTGTAGTTAGGATATAGCAGGTTGGATAATGGATGGCTGGATGGATGTTCACACTGAATTCTTCCAAATATCACATCAAAGAATGCCATCGGCTGGGACAAATTGTACTTCATGTGTGTTATTATTCAACCAAGGCTCCTTTCCTCATTTTTTTGTTAAGTTTATTTTTTTTTGTTGGTTAATTTTCATTATTTTTATATGTTAATGTTTTTTTTTGTGTCCTATTGTTATTTTCACAGTATGCTTTAGTTTTCAAATTATTTTATTATAATTTATGTTAATTTTGTTAGTTCTCTTACTTTGTATCTGCAGCCAAAAGGGATGGACTCCTTGCACTGTACCTGTGGTTGGAGGTAACCTATTTAAAATTCTGTCCCTACTTCTGTTGTTCAGCTCCCTTTTTCTGGATGCAATTTGCATTTTTTGGTGATAGATAGATAGATAGATAGATAGATAGATAGATAGATAGATAGATAGATAGATAGATAGATAGATAGATAGATAGATAGATAGATAGATAGATAGATAGATAGATAGATAGATAGATAGATAGATAGATAGATAGATAGATAGATAGATAGATAGATAGATAGATAGATAGATAGATAGATAGATAGATAGATAGATAGAATATTCTGCTCCCATTTCAGGTTTTTGATTATATCTTTCTAGATTTTGGCTTTGTTTCCTCCAGTGCTGGCAGTAACATTTTGTTAATAGCCTTGTATGTTTTTTAACATTTTTTTTTGTTGTTTTTGTAATCAGTTTTGCAATGTTTCCCCTCTCTTATTTGAGATTAATAGGCTTTTTTGAAAGAACATACTGCTGGCCTGATTTTGAAATAAACGGCCAGGACAGGCCAAGCCACGTGTGGTTTTACCTTTTTGGAGTTCTGAGAGACTGAACTCATAACAATGGAAACCTGTACTTACAGGTTTCTCAATCTTCTCTACTTCTCAGCATAAGGTAGGAAATGGACAATAGAAATTAAACAGTTGAAAGCAGTGCCTTGTAATGGATACCAATTATGTCTCTTTCAGGGAACATATGCAAGAGCTTGCAAATAGTGCAAATTTGTACTATGGTACAGACCCAAATGTCTCACAGTACTACAGCAAAGCATAAAATGTTACTATTGTTGCAGTAATCCATCAGACACAATAAAAATTTACTACATAATGGATTGTTTTAAAAAAAGCTCAAGGTCAAAATCCACTAAAGAAGCTATTGACCACTATGAGCATCAAGAAACCTCCTTCTTACACATCCAGGACTTACTTGAGGGCATTAAAACAAAATAAGCATTCAGTAAAGAACAGCACAACATGATATTCCTGAGATGCTGAATATTTAGGAAAATGATCAGCTTGAAAGGCAAGGTGAATTATATTTACAATATTTAAACCCACAAGGACTGCACCACTACTATGAAATTAATGCAGAGTAAGTGCCAACTACAATAAATGTAATTCATTCTATTACAATGTATTCTTAACAAAGCATTGCACTCCCAAACCCAGTTTGATCGGTTAAACTAATGTTTTTCTAAAAGTAGGTGTTAATATTATTCACAAAGGGCAGTTACAAAATGGAGGTATTCGCCTGCAAAAATGAAGTCTACACATCCAACAGTAAAGGTGTAGTTTGTTCAGTATTAGTATTGCTCCCATTGCCCTGAAATGGATAAAGGGGATAAAGTAAGTGAGTGGATGAATGGATGGAGTAGAATTTTTTGGATACTAAATTGCTGAATTTTTGATTTGTTGTGAAATAGACTAATACCACCATATTAAACATGCTAAATCATCAGGTAAAGTATACTTGCTAAATTAGATAAGTGGTGCAAATGTTAGAGCTTCTACTTCACAGACACAGATACAGTATATTAGGTGGGAATCCCACATCTAGTCATTGTCATGTCTGCATGCCTGTTCCTATGTGCCCTCCAATTTTTCTTCAACAAATTTAAAAACAATTGCAACGGGTTTACTGACAACTCTAAACTGGTCAAGTCTGACTAACTGTGAAGAAAATGTATGTGTGTGTCTTACATTGTCCAGAGTTTTAATCTGCATTGTGCCCACAGCACTGGGATAAGATTTGGCCACTCACCAGCCAGAA
This sequence comes from Erpetoichthys calabaricus, assembly GCF_900747795.2. Lineage (NCBI taxonomy): Eukaryota > Metazoa > Chordata > Cladistia > Polypteriformes > Polypteridae > Erpetoichthys > Erpetoichthys calabaricus. The sequence continues at coordinate 150,618,063 of NC_041399.2, read as the reverse complement.
TTGGATTTAGCAGGTTTAAGACTGTATTCATGTATGTATGTGCACTTAATTAGAGGTTTTCAAGAATGTAAGTAATTTTGCAAACAAAATCTATTCAATCTAATTCATTTCATAACAAGTCAAGTCAAGTCAAATAGTTTCTTTACTAGTGCAATAGGTACAGGCTAAGCAACTAATCTGAAATTCCACAAGGATCCAATTAATTGGATTTGTTTACCAGATTCTTTATTTCTATGGTAATTATCCAATCACCATACATTTTGGTCATTTTATCAAATGTATTTTGTAGTTAGCCTTTTGAAAATTAAAGAGAGTGGAACATGGCCAAATGTTAGCACACACAAATTATATCCCAGTTTATAACATTTTAATGCATAAATTCCTGTGAAATATATTTTTTTGTTCCAAAAGACACATCAACAAGTACCATAATGGCACTATGATTCGTACAACATATTTAACACAAATCTCAAAACTGTATTGCTTTTTTCAATGTTAACAGTGGATATTTAATAATACCTCTGAATTTCAACTATGTTTGACAAATACTGATTAAAAATGTTTTTTAATTGCTTAACTTACAGTTGCATATCTTTAAAGAAATGCAATGAATGTTTGTGAGAAAAGATGAGCACACTGAAGAAATACTGAGTACAAAATTTCATTTCTGCAAAAATAATGTGGTCAACACAGCGATGCAGAGGCTTGTGCTGTTCCCTCATGGATCCAGAATTCTGGGAATGAATAAAGCACCTGGGCAATGTGCACACAGAGTTTTCAATGCTCTTCTTTTGTTTGTGTGGGTTTTACTCAGGGCACTCAGATTTTTTTTTTCCTCCACCTTAAAGATGTGATTTAGATTAAATAGGGATTCCACTTTTAATGATTGAGTGTGGGTGTGTGCATGAACGAGCCCTGTAATGTACTGGCATACTGTCAAGGACTGTTTCCTACATTACACCTAATGTTGCTGGTAAAGGCTCTACCTCCCCATAACCATAAACTGGATTATGCCAGTTTGAAAATGTTGTTTTGTTTAAGTAAAAGAATAGTCCTACACTAATAAATGTCATCATAAAGGACTATTGTGTTAAATATTACCTACTAGGAAAAAAGTTACAAATAGTAACTAAAAAAAGTTTCAAGCCTATGAGAATGCCTAGTTGATAAAATAGTTACAAAAAATAACCAGTTACAAGTACATAACAAAAAGCACGGTTCACAGTACAAGACAATGTGCAAAAAATGTAGAAGGACAGCAAGCTGTTTCATTGTATGGAACTGTCGCACTCAGTTGCTTATAATATTTATTGGATTAATATTTAAATAAATTAATATTTGACTGTTTAACTTCAAAGGCTCTCAAATTCTTTACATTCAAAATAAGCAAGCATTAGAAATTATATGTAAAGACACTTTGTCCAAAATGCATTAAAGGGAAAATATGACCTTTGTGGGGAAGGCAAACATTAATAAAATTGACTAAAATTTCTATGCTAATTAAATGTTAAGGTTTAAAAACAGAAGAAAAAAATTGTTGTAGTATGGCATTTAATTCTTTCTCGCAATACTGACCTGGTATAACACATTAAAAATTACAAGGAGGAATGAAGCAGGCATGGTGTATTTGTGTAATTAAATTTTGTTACAGTCTTCCCAGAATCAATTATTTAATCTCTGCCGTTTATGTACAGTAAATTTATTTAAGCTTGATTATTAATAATTTAGTTTTTCTTGTGCCAACTTTTGTTTGTTTTTTTTTTCTTCAATGTTTGCAACCTACATATAGCTGCCTTTGCATGGCTAAGGCCATACTGTTTAAAGTATAGTTGCTATACCCATTAGAGGTTATGTGATGTGGTGATCACATGGCATGCTGTGTAATCATGCTCCACCTATACAGTATAAGATGGTAGTAGTCTTTCCTAAACAACAATCATTAGAGTTAATGAATGCCACAACTGAAGACAGAGTTATTGCAATATTAATTCTGACTACGATTTTTGTGTTTAAGTTCTAGTTTCGACATGGTTATGAGCACCTGTTCCTTCTCAAGTTATTTTAACAATCTGAGTAAAACAATTTAAAGTACAGAGCTGTTTCCTCCTTTGCACCAAGTGCTGACAGGATAGGCTCTGCCTCTCTACATATGATGATCTTGAATTGTTGCCATTGCCAATTTAGTTTATTCATATAAAACTGCACAAAACAATACAGTCATATGAAAAAGTTTGGGAATCCCCTCTCAGCCTGCATAATAATTTACTCTACTTTCAACAAAAAAGATAACAGTGGTCTTTCATTTCCTAGGAACATCTGAGTACATTTTCCGAACAAAGATTTTTAGTGAAGCAGTACTCAGTTGTATGGATTTAAATGAAATGTGAAAAACTGGCTGTGCAAAAATTTGGATACCCTTGTAATTTTGCTGATTTGAATGCATGTAACTGCTCAATACTGATTACTTGCAACAGCAAATTGGTTGGAGTAGCTCGTTAAGCCTTGAACTTCATAGACAGATGTGTCCAATCATGAGAAAATATATTTAAGGTGGTCAATTGCAAGATGTGCTTTCCTTTGACTCTCCTCTGAAGAGTGACAACATAGGATCCTCAAAGCAACTCTGAAAAGATCTGAAAACAAAGATTGTTCAGTATCTTAGTTTAGGGGAAGGCTACAAAAAGCTATCTCAGAGGTTTAAACTGTCAGTTTCAACTGTAAAGAATGTAATCAGGAAATGGAAGGCCACAGGCACAGTTGCTGTTAAACCCAGGTCTGGCAGGCCAAGAAAAATACAGGAGCAGTATATGCGCAAGATTGTGAGAATGGTTACAGACAACCCACAGATCACCTCCAAAGACATGCAAGAACATCTTCCTGCAGATGGTGTATCTGTACATCATTCTACAATTCAGTGCAATTTGCACAAAGAACATCTATATGGCAGGGTGATGAGAAAGAAACCCTTTCTGCACTCACGCCACAAATAGAGTTGCTTGTTGTATGCAAATGCTCATTTAGACGAGCCAGATTCATTGTGGAACAAAGTGCTTTAGACTGATGAGACAAAAATTGAGTTATATGGTCATAACAAAAAGTGCTTTGCATGGCGGAAGAAGAACACTGCATTCAAAGAAAAACACCTGCTACCTACTGTTAAATTTGGTGGAGGTTCCATCATGCTGTGGGGCTGTGTGGCTAGTTCAGGGACTGGGGCCCTTGTTAAAGTCGAGGGTCGGATGAATTCAACCCAATATCAACAAATTCTTCAGGATAATGTTCAAGCATCAGTCACCAAGTTAAAGTTACGCAGGGGCTGGATATTCCATCAAGACAATGACTCAAAACACAGTTCGAAATCTTCAAAGGCATTCATGCAGAGGGAGAAGTACAATGTTCTGGAATGGCAGTCACAGTCCCCTGACTTGAATATCATCGAAAATCTATGGGGATGATTTGAAGCAGGCTGCCCATGCTCAGCAGCCATTAAATTTAACTGAACTGGAGAGATTTTGTATGGAAGAATAGTCAAAAATACTTCCATCCAGAATCCAGACACTCATCAAAGGCTATAGCAGGCGTCTAGAGGCTGTTATATTTGCAAAAGGAGGCTCAACTAAGTACTGATGTAATATCTCTGTCGGGGTGCCCAAATTTATGCACCTGTCTAATTTTGTTATGATGCGTATTGCATATTTTCTGTTAATCCAATAAACTTAATGGCACTGCTGAAATACTACTGTTTCCATAAGGCATTTGTCATACAGTAATCCCTCCTCCATCGCGGTGGTTGCATTCCAGAACCCCCCGCGAAAGGTGAAAATCCGCGAAGTAGAAACCATATGTTTATATGGTTATTTTTATATTGTCATGCTTGGGTCACAGATTTTCACAGAAACACATGAGGTTGTAGAGAGACAGGAACATTATTCAAACACTGCAAACAAACATTTGTCTCTTTTTCAAAAGTTTAAACTGTGCTCCATGACAAGACAGAGATGACAGTTCTGTCTCACAATTAAAAGAATGCAAACATATCTTCCTCTTCAAAGGAGTGCACATCAGGAGCACAGAATGTCAGAAAGATAGAGAAAAGCAAACAAATCAATAGGGCTGTTTGGCTTTTAAGTATGCGAAGCACCGTGGCACAAAGCTGTTGAAGGCGGCAGCTCACACCCCCTCCATCAGGAGCAGAGAAAGAGAGAGAGAGACAGAGAAAAACAAACAATCAAAAATCAATACGTGCCCTTCGAGCTTTTAAGTATGCAAAGCACTGTGCAGCATGTCGCTTCACGAAGCAGCTGCACAGAAGGGAGCAACATGAAGATAATCTTTCAGCATTTTTAGACGAGCTTCCGTATCGTCTAGGTGTGCGAACAGCCCCCCTGCTCACACCCCCTACGTCAGGATCAGAGAATGTCAGCGCAAGAGAGAGAGAGAGAAAAGTAAGTTGGGTAGCTTCTCGGCCATCTGCCAATAGCGTCCCTTGTATGAAATCAACTGGGCAAACCAACTGAGGAAGCATGTACCAGAAATTAAAAGACCCATTGTCCGCAGAAATCCACGAACCAGCAAAAAATCCGCGATATATATTTAAATATGCTTACATATAAAATCCGCGATAGAGTGAAGCCGCGAAAGGCGAAGCGTGATATAGCGAGGGATTACTGTATACTAAAAGGACTTTGAAAGCTAAGCCAATGATGAACAAAAATCCAAAGAATTAAGAGGGGTTCGCAAACTTTTTCATATGACTGTACATACAGCTTACTTAAAACAAAGCACAATACAGCAAAACACAAAACACCATTCAGCAAACTGAAACAGATATTGACCCAAAGTCATTATTTTAACCTTAGTAGGTTCTTAAACATAATTAAATTTTAAAAAATAAATCGAACAGTATGAAGACTGGCTGTTGATGCAAACAAACTCAAAAGAAAGTATCCTTTTGGAAAACATTTTCTTTTTAATTCTTTGCCCATGTCGTAGGTTTAATATACTTTACTTAATTTACTGGTAACAATTAATACAACTTGATACTCATATCAAACCTACCACTACTGTCTAAATAAACATAAACAGAAGATTGATGTAAGGTATTTGTGTTACGACTATCAAAATATATACTGCTTAAAACACAGTAATAGTTAAAAAAAAAAATGCAAAAATGTTCCAAAAATAAATATTTGGCAAAGGTAGATGTTAAGATTCATGAGGAGTTGGACTGCCTCTCCTGTAGAGTGACATAACATGCCAAAGCCTGTAACATTACACAGACATCACATTTACAACTTACTCAGACATCACTGCTAGCAGAAAATCCCACAAACTTAAAAGTGGTTCTCGGATGAATATTTTCGATAATCTTATAAACATTGCCTGCACCAGGCTAACCAAAAGAAAGATCTTCCATTGATAAATGAACTGAACAGACAGACAGGCAAATAAAAATGTTAAATCTAGATTTTTAAAAATCTGATTTAATTGTGATGAACAAAAATTATTTTAAGGGTAGACAATAAAGTTAACACATCACTGAGCAAATCTACTATGCCTACAAGTTTTCATTCCAACCAATGCCAGCTTTCAACTGGACATCCTTTCCAATGTTAACTGACAAATCTTCTGCTGGGTTCGTTCTTGTTTGCGCATTTTTGATTAGTGAAGCCAAGGCTTGCTAAAGCTCACACAGTAAATATTAAACTGTAGTAGATCCTTCTCTTTACCATTAGTTGTCATTTGCTACTATACAGTATTAGCCATTTGGTAATTGTTATTATATGAATGTGACTACAGTAGCAGGGATTGTACAAAAAAGTAACTTAAATGGGAGAAAGTGAAAAAAATGCTCTTTTAATTTAAAACTCCTAAAAAAACATAACTCACACCTTCCCTAATGAGAAAAGAAAAAGGCAATATTGTTAAAAAGGATTGATCATTCACTGCAATTATCATTCACTGCATTCCAATAAACATTCACACAAACACACATATGTTGAAAGAATTTAATTTTTTTTTGTTTCAAAAGATCATCATAGCCTATTAAAAACAGGTGGTTTGAAGAAACGTAAGCCTACTCATTAACAAAAATAACATGACTTTCCACAATCTGCCTAATTATGGAGGGGACTAGAGTCTGCCCTGGATAAACTGGGTGCAAAGCAGAAACCAACCGATTAGGGCACAAATCCATCAAAAGTTCCACTTACGCGCTCTCACACATATATTTGAGACACAGGAGGAAAGTGGTAGCACCCAGAAAAAAAATATCTCATACACGGAGAAACTGAGGACACTGGATTTATGTAGCATCAGCACTAACCACTTAACTGTTAACAAAGATAATGACAAAAAATGTATCCTGGCAAAAGTAACCAATCCAGCAATGGACAATAGACTAGATACTGCTGTGGGAATGAAGAAGTTAATGTGTTAATTTAAATTAGGAAATTAACATTATATGTTAAATAACTGCATCTTAGTTTTAAGTTGGGAATTTTACAATAGCTTTAGTGAAATTTAAACTAATATGAAATTGCTTTTTTATAAAGGGGGCAACTTACATACAGCTATGCTGTAATTGCATTTTATAAGAAAATGGTTTTGAAATTGTGTTACTTAACATAAGAGGTTTTTTTTGACATTGCTACTATCACTAGACATTGTACTTTAAAACAGTCTTAAGATTATTAGAGAAAAATTCAAAATGTGACAAAAAAAATACATTTTTAATTTAAAATCTTTTTTTTTTTCATTTTAATTCACTTTGTCACCTGTTGTGCAATGAATATCTTTACAAAAATCACATTGTCAATAGAAAGTATCTACTTAGTCATATTTTTTTTTTTTAGAAATCATGCCAAAAATGTACAAGTAATAACTACATTTTAATTTAAATAAAAATACAATTATAATAACAAACACTCCTAATAATTAAGTTAACTACATGTCACAGTAAAAACTATTGAAAGTATATTATAAAAACATGCAACTCTTGAGGTACTGGCTTGTTGCATTATCAATGTTTAGCAGGCATACGGTATGAGCAAATTATAAAATAAACAATTGTATTTATTTTATTTATATTACTGAAGTGTCTCATTTCATAGAGACAGTAAATATTAAATAAAGCATAAAATGAAACAAAAATTTTAGAAACTGTAAATTAGCTTTCAGAAATGCAAATACTTATTATCATGTTCTTTTAAACTTCTTTAAAATTCTCATCTTCAGTTTTTTGAAGCCTTGAATTATAATAGTATTTTAGAAATGTAAAGTGAAACCTGAAATTTTAAATAGCTACAGGCTTGATCGCATCACAGCAGCTTTTTATGCCTTCTAGAAACACTGCAGCAATAATGATTTTAAAGGCAGAGAAAGAATAGATAACCACACTGACCGCTTCACATGCTTAATTCTTTTGTCCAGTAGCTTTTCCGAAAAGTGAGAAGAAAAGAAAGGAGAGTGCAATTGTACAAGCATTTCTTTCACAGAAGCAGACTAAAGAAATGTGGCTGGAGGGAAAACTGTAAACTGGCGGTTCAGAAGTGCAAAATCAAAAACATTTAGAGTAAAGGGCTTTGAGAAATCAAATCAATTTAATATTTTTTCCTCACACCACCAAACGTTTTTATGATGTCCATTCAAGCATGTTACACTGCACAAGCACACTTGAAAACTTGACTACTTCAGGCACCAAGCAAACCATTAACAACATATAATAATCTTGTATGCAAAAGTGTATGTTATTGCCATTGGTATGCTTTGGATGTACAAAAAAATATTTCTTACAAAAAAATAGAAAAGTATTACATTTTTTCAAAGTTTGAGAATTGAAAAGCAGCAAATAACAAAAGACAAAACAGCTTAAGGAATAAAAAATTAAATATAAAATTGCTCATATTTACAAAAAAAAACAACAAAATAATAATTTATAAATTGCTCTGAATATAAAGTATATAGTAAAAACCATTTTACAAGAAGATGTTATATTACAGTACTTTTAACATATACTATAGATTACATATTGCATTCCAAACAAACTTTTTGTACATGATTTACTATTACTGTATGTTTTTTTAATGCATATAATAAAAATATTGCTCAATATCATGCATATATCCATTAATATGTATACAATGATGTAAGATATCTTAAAATTTGTATATATACAGACCAACATATATAGTCACATTATGCTGCTGCATCAACTTATTTAAACAAACAAAAACAAAGCTGATCTTTCTCTTTCTCTCTTAAAAAAAATCCAACACAACAAAATTAGTGGCAGCTGATAATACATAAAAATTTAACCTAAAAGGAATGTTACAAAGTATAATCTACACAAATACATGTGTTCTTTTGAAAAACAGTTATCTTGGTGAGCACTAAACAATCTAAAGTAATCTGTCAAATTACAGAAAATACTTTATAATATTCTACAAGTAAAGAAAAATTAATTACTTTCATATCAGTAATGATGACTCATTTAATTTATTTAAACCTTAATGCTATATAAGGCTGAAAAACTGAAATGAACAAAAGCTAAACATAACATTTTGAAAAAGCAATAGTGTATTATCTTGACGACAAAAGGTGTTTGCGGTTTTAAGTCTCAGTAAAGCACGTGGACTGCTTCAGTTTACGAGTTGAGGCAATTTAGTGAGGTGTAAAATGAAATGAGAGGGTGTACTAACTGAAGGGGACGTTAAATAATGAATAAGTTGACAGACATGAATCAATTAGTGTTTTCGGCAACTTTTCTCCTTGCCACTTCTAAAATTCAATTACATTCCCTGCGTATTTTGGTCATGCTGCAGGGAGGCCGTCAAGGCCGGTGTACTTGAAAGAACTGGATTCTGAAGCAGAGAGTGTCAGACAAAAAGCAGCTGTTCCCATCACGGACGGCTCACTCTTTGTGTTAACCCTCCACACCAACGTTGAGCAGCGGGCTACAATTGCTTCAATGGTACCACCAGTTACAAACAGAGTAGAGAGAAGATAAATAAATAAACACATGTCTAAAATAAACGCAGTGTAAGCAGTCACTGATCTGTGACAGAAAAAGTTCAGCTTCTGAGCACCCTCATTGAACAGGAGACCTTCTACTCCCAAAACATGTCATCCTTAACATTAGATTTGACAATTGCACTACATTTTGGGGAGTTTTGTTTTAACATCATACTCCTTACATTCCACTATCATTTTCTATAGGAATTCTGTCTCATCTTAAAATTACAACTTACCACATCCAAAACATTTAACTATCTCTTTGCACAGATGATAAAATATGGCATGGGTTAAAAAAAGCTTTTTGGAATTAACTCCTTCTAACAGAAGTTTCTATAATGGACCAATTTCTTTTTTAATTTTTAATTAATCTGGTCATAAGATCAACAAACAAAAGCAAGATAAACCTTAGAGAAAATAAGAGCAACAGGTGGATCCCTGTTGTAAACTATGGTCATGGGATTTATATAGCTTTAGAAAAATACGCTAAAATATATTTTTTAAAAAAAGTTGTTATTGATGCGCTCAACTTTTTAAATATTTTTTTCCGTAAAAGTAATTAGTTATATAAATATTTAAAACAGGATTATACACCAGTCTTTTTTTCTCCTTACTCTTTAACAAGCAAAATGTTTTAAAATCTTTTTTATAAAGTTCCAGCTAATTCATTAGTTAGGTATTTGTTTAAGTTCCTCTTGGCCTAGCATGTAACATTTAACTTTTTAATATTCATTGAAGTTGCACTTTTAAAAACATACATAAGCTTCCTAACAAGATGCAGCTTAAACGGAGAGAGAGAGAGAAACAGAGGAAGACAAAAAGAAATATTCAGAAAAAACATGAGCAATGTTTACATTGACTGATGAACATGTATTTAAAATGTAGCCCAATGTACAATTTTTGAAAAGAAAATGGAAATTTTGTAACAGTCTCTGCATACAAAATGCAACTGTTCCAATAAGGACAATTTCAACAGCCCTAAAGAGTCCTGGTGGGACTCTTATGGGATGCCATATTTCTTCTATTTTTGTTCATCAAAGAATGGTACGTAAAGAAAATGGTTGATTAAACAGGAAACACATGTACACAAAGCTTTAATTTACTGAACAAAAACACTGATTACTACAAAAGATTGCTACAATCTTTCAAATATAGTCACCCTCATGGTTAGTGGTCAAAGCACAATTTATTACCTTCCACATTCAGTCTAAGACTACAAGTTGAGCAAGTTAGACACAAACATTAAATTTATCAGCCCTCGGAAATGCCATTAAGCCTTAAGAACATTATGGGAGCTATTTTCTCAAATGTTTCATTCACTACTCATTTTTCTGAAAATGTACTAAATATGAACACCTTATAAAAATATGTAAATGTAAAACAATAATTAAAAAAACAACAAAAATAAAAAAAGATAGTCAAACGAACAAAATAAATAAAAACAGATAACCCTTATTATACACAGAAAATATTATCAAGAAAAATAAAATACTAGCAAAGCTGACAACTGGTTAGAACAAACATGAAAGTGAGAAAGGAATTATATAGCTTTTAATACCACAAAGTACAATTTTACGAGACCACATTTTGAATAACAACACACAGAACAGCACATATTAACTGTTTTGAAAGACTGTTTATGCCTTCTAATAGCTTTTATGTTCTTGGTAATTACTTTTGTTCATTTTGCAAGGCATTGTTATGTATTAAGGCTCGATTATTTGCTTCAGGCTACTTATTAAGTGCCAGCTTTAAGCATAGTTAATTGGCATTATTCAGCTTTCACTTGTGGGAGCTTTCAGTACATTCCATAGGCGTATTTCTCCAATACACTGTTGATATTTTAAGCTGATTTAAACTATTGCATATACTACAAGTACACACATCTTCAAACAAATAGACAAGGATGCAGTATATTAATTGCAATACAACAAATAAACTGCATATGGAAACCAACTTTTTAATTACTCATTTAGCTGTAAAAAGGCTCAATTGCCCTTAATTTAAACATAATCTAAAATTTTGTACATCACTTACAAAGCAAATATAACTAAGTAATACATTACACTTTAATTCTTGACTGTTAAAATTCTGAATTACAAATGAATTGACATTTATTTGCTAAAACCTCTTTGTTCTTATTATACATTGGATGGCAAATTTGAGTAATACTGTGGTATCATCTACAAATCTAGTATTGAAACACTATGATTATGTGAGCTTCTATAGTATGTTTAGCTATCCCCACTATATACAAGTTGCAAGAGCAAAATATTGCTCCAGCACTGAAATGTAAAAAATCTTATGTGGAAAACAACTTTTTTATTATAACATTAATTTTTACAACAAAATTGAAATCCACTTCATAACTAATTATATATCTGGTGCCTACTTATAATACTCGTCAAAATTATCTGAATTAAATGTTGTTTTGCAAAGGAAAAAAATCAGGATCTCTGTAAGGATCAGTTAAAGATAACTGAAACTTCTTTAATTAATTTGTATTCTTGATTAAGATTTTTGATTCAAATATAACACTAAACAAAACACAATCAACCTTCTTAATCCAGTTATGTAATATTTCATTTTGAAAAGCTGAACATTTCTGTAATTTTTAAACTAATATTTATGACAGCTGTTGAAGCCTGAATTGTCAGCAACCATGAGCTGGCTGAAGAAATCAGTCGCAGAGAAAAAACAAATCCTATTCTGTAAATAAGCAATTGAATTTTCATTCAATATAATTCTGTACATAACTTTCTTAAGTCCAACTTGCTTATTAAGTAGGCAGAAAAAAAAAAGCATGATAAAGAAAAGTTAACACTTGCATTACTAATCTACAGAAATAAGACATTTTGCATCAGTTGGTGTCAAAATTGTCTTACTGAAAGGCATGCTGGTAACAAAATACCATTTTTAAATTATGTGAACACACAAAGGAGTCTGACAGATATGGTTGAAAAAATGGAAATTTGTCTCAAAGAAACATCTGGAAAAGTAAATGAAATCTTCTTTACTTATGTATACAAGGTGTTTGTAAAAATGATACTTTAACCTGAGAATAATTTTGATAGACTGATCAGCCAAATAGAAAATGTGGAAATAAATATGCATTGTGAGATTCCTCAAAGTTTGGCTTATCTTAGCATGGTCACAGAGTGGTCAAATAACTCAAACAAACCGTGGCTAATGTCTTAATAGCTAGAAAAGAATATTAAAGAAAACAAATATTACAATATAATTCTATGGAAGGTGGCCAGGCAATTAATTCAATTATGGTTAATATTTTTTTCTCAATAAATCTATTAACTTATTTATTTATTTGAGGATATTTCAAAAGCTGAAGTATGACAATTATAGAAGAACATTCCTTTCTCATTATATTAAATAATACATCTCATAATAAATTCTTAGTTACAGCCTCATTTATGAAGCAGACAAATATTAAGTATAATGCTTAGTTACTGATTTATTTCTCTGCCTTCTCCTGTCAATCGTCAACAAGAGTAATTTAAATTTGCGGTGCTAGAGTGGTTTGCATTTCAGAAATTAAGCTTTTACTGATGATGTGCTGTGCCACCTTAAATCTCTAAGCACACTGTAAACCTATACAAAAGTGCATTGCAAAATGCCTTCAGAAAATGCTGACATTTAAACGAAACCCAAAACATATTCCCTGGGTAGGCTTGTCTGATTCATGGACTGACATTTCCTCCTACATGCTTGCTTGGCTGAAAATGAGCCATGCAGGCCAAATCCTTTACCATCACTCCTGTGCGCACGCACACACACACACCCCACCAAACAAGTAAGCCAGTAATCACAAATTGTGTGTCTGCAACCAAGCATAATGCAGAATGACTAACACACCTGAGGATAAACATAATGGCTTCTTACCGTTTCATTCCAAAGCTATAGGGAGCTACTATGTGCTTCCAAGTCCCACCTATGTCTAACAGGACTTTGTTATTCTCACCCGTTTTCTTTCTTATTTATGTTTAAACAGTTCAAGATACACAGAGAGCAGCGCAAAGAGGTGAGACTGAAAATATGTTCCCTCATACACTGCCATTAGAGAAGGTTATATTTTCAGGGTGTGTAGCACTCTGCTGCCATCTATCTACATTATTTTTATAACCACAACAACAGGAAGCCAAAATATATCCTGTATTATCACTTTCACTAGACAGCATTATTTTCTTTTATCTTTTTTGGCATTAAGAGTTATTTTTATAGCAAATATTTGCAAATTGGCTAGATTAGGTAAATGTCTGCTGCCCAAAGTACACATGCTTGACAAAAAGGTAAGTAAGCAAACAATTTACTGGAAACCTGATTATTCACTGAATGTGGATACTGCATTAAAATTCAGTCAGTGCTGACTTGAAGTGATCCCACATTAATTGGTAAGCAAAAATCAATAAGCCAAAGTATATTACAAAATTCTTTGACAACAGCAGCATACCCCACAGTCTATTGGATATATAGTAACCAAACCTATGCATCTTTATGGGACAAGCTCAATACCTCCTACACACCCACTCGTGAGAGACAAATTTAGAGTCTCCCATTACTATATGAACATTTGTGTTTTGGGCGAATGGTTGGCAAATGAAATGCAAAAAAAAGCCATGCTGAAATGGTAAGAACATACTAACTAACTATAAACAGATAAATCACCAGACTGAGATTTATAGCCAGTCTCCTGGAGCTGTGAGGCAGCAGCACTGAAATACTGAATATTAGAGCTGCCAGGTAAGAGGAAAAGAGGAAGGCCTAAGCGAAGTTTTATGGATGTGGCGAGAGAGGACATGCAGGTGATGGGTGTAACACAGCAAGATGCAGAGGACAGAAAGATATGGAAGAAGATGATCCGCTGTGGCAACCCCTAACAGGAGCAGCCGAAAGAAGAAGAAGAAGAAGATTCAACATTTAGTTTATCTTTACTGCTTATAATGTGTAAGGGCAAGTAGGATCAAACCCTGGATAGGATACCAAGTTAAATGGTCCTTGGGTGAGAACATACTATACTGTTGGAATCACCCAAGCTGCTAGTTGACAGCAGCCATGTTTGGAGGCAAAGCCTAAACTTTCCACAGAAACTATTGGAAAATGTTATTTTCACAGGTGTTTCTGTGGGATTAGAGGGGTGAACCAGAAATGCTTTTCAGAAGGCAGGAACAACACTGGAAATAGTCCAAAATGTAGCATTAAAAGGACCTCCACCTACTTAGATGAGCAAATTTATAATCAGGAGTAGAGTAAAAGTTTACTCGGTGAAGAGGAGCCTCAATGAGTTGTGAGAAAGGTTATGAAGTAGAAAGAATCACATTTTTTTTTTAATATTAAGGCTCCAAAAAGGATATAATCTTTATTATTTTTCATTCCTCGAGTTTGGTTGATATCCTTCTATTTCACCTTCCCATTTTATAATTTGAGTGCTAATAAAATGACCATTCCAATATGTTACTGTACTGGTCTGGTGTCCAACTTCAGACAGAGACTGATTTTGAGTGTTCTTGGTTTGTCTGAACGAGTCGTCATTTTAATTGCTGTCTATGGAACATCTCCTCAAAGATTACGGACCAAATGTCAATAGATTCAGATCCTAAAATGGAACTTATACCACCACAATACTGGTCACTTGTCTTGATTTACTAGACATTAGCTTTATGCAAGAACAAAGAATTCCTAGGGATTTGTTTTGCTTCTCTCTTTCACACTATCATAAAAGTCGTGTGCATTTTTTCCTAGTAATTTTATTATTACTATATTGATTCACAGTTTTGAATTGGTGACAAATGCTATCCTGTAAGCTAATCTTTTGTAAGTACCATTACATTTGGCTAACACACTTGATAACTTATCTTTAGTCTGTCTGACAAAATCTGTAAATGAAAAAACTTACTTTGGGTTGATGGTTCCACAAAAATAACCACATCCATTCAAAACAGGTGTCTATAAAAAATTCTTACCAACCTTTCCTGACTATATATGAGTAAAGTATATTCACTGTATAAATGTTAGCAAAATCAAAATATCCTGTAACTCAGACTGTTTTGAAAATTAACTCTATACAAGAAACATTTTAAAAATTCAAGGAACTTCAAGATTTTCACATTATTTAATTGCAGTACAAAATACTGCTGTGTGTACATGCATTAATAAAATCTAAGAATCAAGGACATAAATTCTCAAATTACCAATACATTATACACCAAAGTGACAGTTTCTCTCTCTAAAATTCGTAATGCTTAACTATTTCCAAAAGTGGCATTATAAAAATATGAGCCCCAATTACTGTATATGCAGCTGTTAATGAAAACACATTTCTAGAAGTGACAACCATGAAATTGTTATTAAATAAAGAAATTAATTTTCATGACTTTGCTAAAACTTCACAATAGCATAACTCATTAATCAACAAGGTAATTAATTAATAAATTATCCTTTATACTGTACAGTGCTTGAAAAACTAAAAGTAGCAACATTTCAAAATTATGTGCTATTAAAACATAAGGAAGACTAAAACAAGGAAGCACAGAAACATGAAGTAAATGCACAGACTGAATCATTTTACCTTGCATAATTTCATGTTTTGACATAATTAAACACTATAACACAGATTCAATCATGTAATTTAGTCAGTCAGTCATTTTCCAACCCGCTATATCCTAACACAGGGTCACGGGGGTCTGCTGGGGCCAACCCCAGCCAGCACAGGGCACAAGGCAGGAACAAACCTCGGGCAGGGCGCTAGCCAACCGCAGGGCACACAGACACACACCAAGCACACACTTGGGACAATTTAGGATCACCAATGCACCTAACCTGCATGTCTTTGGACTGTGGGAGGAAACCAGAACACGGGGAGAACATGCAAACTCCACACAGGGAGGACCCGGGAAGTGAACCCAGGTCTCCTTACTACAAGGCAGCAGCGCTACCACTGTGCCACCATGCCGCCCTCATGTAATTTATGTAATCCTTATTTTGAGTTAATTGAAAGAAGTTCAAAAAGATTTTTATAAATCAAAAGAATTATATACATTTTGAATATGGAAAAATGGGTAATCACAGGCAGTCACGGATGAGCATATAGTAATAAAATAAAACAATCTGTTTTATTCTTGTAGTTGAGATACATCTTCAGTGGATTTAAAATTGCTAATGGAGGAGACAGACATAGAACTGGAAAAAGTGAACATTACAAAGTTGAATAAATGATTATATAAATAAAGCAATAAAAAAGGAAAAATAAAATCATGTTCCATTTTAACACATAACAGTTTATAAAACACTATTAATTACAGAGAGAAGTAGACCTAGGAAAGTGGGAACGGCAACTATAGGCCCCTGTTTAAGTGTAGGTGTGGGCATGCAAGTGAAGAGTCCTGGAATAGACTGGTTCCATTCTTGGTTCTTGCACTTGCCCAAATATGCCTCAGCCACCCCAACTATATTGTCCATAGATTAGATTTAGTGAGTTGGAAAATAGCAATTGCTCCGTCCTGGGGATGACATTAACCTGCATCCAGCCCTACAAGCAGGTCCTCCATCTTGCAAGGAAAACTCGAGGGTGGTGGCAGGATTGGCACTCCAGCCACCATAAAAAAAACCTCACACTGTTCCATTCCATTCAAACTAGTGTGGTGCCAAGGTGTCACCCATTGCATGGCTGTGGATGGGTCCTAATTTGGGATCCTGAGATTGTTTTGCTGCACCCACGACATGACGAACTAAGTATCAATGAATGCTCCCAACTCTTTGTGTGTCTCTCTCTCACATATATTGGATGAGTTTTGCAAATTTTAAGTGAGTTTTTTGTTATTCTCTCCAACATTATGTTTTTGAATATAATTTTATGTTATATTTCTGCTGTGCTGCACTTGAAAACAGAGTATAGTACACAGGGCCTATGAGTTAAAGTACACTTTGCAAGAAAAATTTTAATTGCCAAGAGCAAAAACTAATCAGAAAACACCAAAAATATATGGAAACCCAAACACAAATTGAAACGCACAAAAACAAACTGAAAACACAAAAAAGTCAGTAAAAACAAATGGAAATATGCAAAAACAAATAAAAAAAATGCAAACAAAATTCATAAACATAAAATGCAAAAAGGAGTGGCACTCGAACAAAATGAATAGTGTGTAAACAAATTGGGTAGCAAACAAGAAGAACAGTGTACACCCTACAGACCTCTTAAGTAAAATGAATAAAAATAAATATCAAAATATAGGAGAAATATATATTTTTTGAAAAATCATGGGAGAAAAAAATATTTTTGAAATATTATGGGAGAAAAAAAAAAATTTTGATGGGAGGGGGAAAATAATATGAAATAGTTTTGTGTTACATAACAATTGGAATTAGCGCTGTTTGCACAGTTCACTTCAGCTACGTGCCAACAGTGGAGTAAGACTAGTTGCTGTTGCAGTATGAATGTTGGAGCCAGTGAAAAGGAACTTAAAACCATCTTGTTAGCATGTCTAACCAACTTACTGCAGTGATGGAAGTACGAAATTAATTCTTTCACTCATTTTACAGATTACGCACATGAAAGATCACAGATATGCAATTATATAAATTAGTAGCCATTACAAAAGAAGCAAATCATACAACAGTTATATAGGTTCTGTCCCGAAAAGCCAGGTATGGCATGGTAATGGATTGATCATAATTACCTCTGTCACACAGAAAACAAAATGTGATACATGTAAAATTGAATTGTTGTTTACTATTGTTTATCCTTGATGACTCAGGCGCCACCGTGAGTGGCAGCCTTTCCAGCAGCTCCGTGTACGACTATCTTTCTACCTTTCTACCTTTTTCTCTATTTCATTGATCACTCCTACCACTTTCTTTTATGTGGACTCATTCCCTGGACACTTTTTACTACTTGGACATGGCTACACGCTGGGACTCGTCTATTCAAGTAGTCAACTTCAAGCGCTGAGAACAAAGGCCCGCGCCGGTGTGGTTCCCTATTTACCTGACGAGGTAAGAAGGCGGTATCGTGGCAGCAGAGCCGAAGCTAAGCTAAAAGCTAAGCATCTTTCGAGAAAGTGGCGATACAAGCCTTCAGTGCCTTCTGTGATCCTGGGAAATGTGAACTCACTACCAAATAAGATCGACGAACTGGCTGCGCTGGTGAAAAATGTCAGGACCTACAGAGAATGTAGTTTGTTGTGTTTTTGCGAAACGTGGCTAACAACTAGCATCCCAGATGCTAACGTGGAGCTACCCAGGTTTAGCAGAGTAAGAGTGGACAGAGACGCAAATACCTGTGGGAAGCAGAAAGGAGGAGGATTCGCTCTCTATGTAAATACAAGGTGGTGCAACTCTGGACATGTAAACGTCAAAATCTCCACTTGCTGCAGGCACATCGAACTGTTGGCCGTAAGTCTGCGTCTCTATTACTTGCCCAGAGAGTTTGGACACGTCATTGTTGTTACTGCTTACATCCCTCCTCGGGCAAACGTGGAGATGGCGGGTGACATCATTCATTCCGCTGTTGCTAAATTACAAATACAGAACCCTGAGGCACTTGTGCTAATCGCTGGAGATTTTAACCATGTGACGCTGGACAAAACATTACCTGCCTTCTCCCAGTATGTGGATTTTAACACCCGGGGAAATAGGACTATTGACCTACTGTATGCAAACGTTAAAGAAGCACAGAGCGCCACCCCGCTGCCTGCACTTCGGAAAGCAGATCATAACCTGGTTCTGCTTCAGCCTCACTACAAACCAAGAGTGAGGGAACTACCTACAACCACACGCTCATTCAGGAAGTGCTCCCCTGAGGCAGAGCAGGCTCTGAGAGACAACTTTGGAACTACAGACTTGGATATCCTGCAGGGATCACATAGTGAGAACATTGAGGAGGTTGTTGACTGCACTACTGACTACATCAACTTCTGTATGGACATTGTAGTTCCAGTAAGCACAGTACGCTGCTATGCTAAAAACAAGCCATGGATTACAAGTGACATCAAGGGCCAATTTGAACCAGAAGAAAAGGGCTTTTAAAGGCGGTGATCAGCATGAGCTCAAGCGCGTGCAGAAGGAACTCTGAGTCCAGCTCAGGACAGCAACAGAGCAGTACAGGAGAAAGCTGGAGCAGAAGTTGCAGAACAACAGCATGAAGGAAATGTGGGACGAGATGAAGATCATCACTGGCTGCAGCTCAAAGTGGGGTGCCACCATCGAGAGAGATGTGGCGAGAGCAAACCAGATGAACAACTTCTTTAACAAGTTTGGCCATCCTAACCCACTCTCACCTCGGAGTACTGCACCCTCCACCCATCCTTCTGCTGATACCAGCATAGGAGAGAGTTTCCCCCCACCCACAATTACAGCAGCCCAGGTAAGCAGAGAGCTGAGGAGACTTCGTGCCAGCAAAGCAGCGGGTCCAGATGGGAGTATCGCCCCGACTGCTGAAGGCCTGTGCGCTGGAGCTGGGGAGTCCTCTACAGCGTATCTTCAACCCAAGCCTGGAACAGGGGAGAGTCCCGAGGCTTTGGAGAACATCTTGCATCACCCCAGTCCCAAAGGTATCACATCCTAGTGAGCTGAACGACTTCTGGCCTGTTGCTCTGATGTCGCATGTGATGAAAACCATGGAGCGGCTGCTGCTTCACCATCTGAGGCCATAGGTTTGCCACGCCCTCAACCCTCTGCAGTTCGCGTACCAGGAGAAGGTGGGAGCAGAGGACAGAGGCAGTGGTGCAGTAAGAATTATGTTTCTGGACTTCTCTAGCAGCTTCAACACCATCTAACCTCTGCTCCTTGGGGACAAGCTGACAGAGATGGGAGTAGATTCATACCTAGTGGCATGGATTGTGAACTATCTTACAGACAGACCTCAGTATGTGCGACTCGGGAACTGCAGGTCTGACATTGTGGTCAGCAACACAGGAGCACCGCAGGGGACTGTACTTTCTCCGGTCCTATTCAGCCTATACACATCGGACTTCCAATACAACTCAGAGTCCTGCCACGTGCAAAAGTTCGCTGATGACACTGCTATCGTGGGCTGCATCAAGAGTGGGCAGGAGGAGGAATATAGGAACCTAATCAAGGACTTTATTAAATGGTGCGACTCAAACCACTTACACCTGAACACCAGCAAAACCAAGGAGCTGGTGGTGGATTTTAAGAGGCCCAGGCCCCTCATGGACCCCATGATTATCAGAGGTGACTGTGTGCAGAGGGTACAGACCTATAAATACCTGGGAGTGCAGCTGGATGATAAATTGGACTGGACTGCCAATACTGATGCTCTGTGCAAGAGAGGACAGAGCCGACTATACTTCCTTAGAAGGCTGGCGTCCTTCAACATCGGCAATAAGATGCTGCAGATTTTCTATCAGACAGTTGTGGCGAGTGCCCTCTTCTACACAGTGGTGTGCTAGGGAGGCAGCATAAAGAAGAAGGACGTCTCACACCTGGACAAGCTGGTGAGGAAGGCAAGCTCTATTGTAGGCATGGAGCTGGACAGTTTGACATCCGTGGCAGAGCGACAGGCGCTGAGCAGGTTCCTGTCAATCATGGAGAATCCACTGCATCCACTAAACAGTATCATCTCCAGACAGAAGAGCAGCTTCAGCAAGAGACTGCCGTCACTGCCCTGCTCCACTGACAGACTGAGGAGATTGTTCCTCCCCCACACCATGCGACTCTTCAGTTCCATCCGGGGGGGGTAAACGTTAACATTATACAGAGTTATTGTCTGTTATACCTACTACCCACTTGAACAGCAAAGTGTTCTCACCAATAGGTTATGGCTTCCCTACAAAGAAGGTAAAAACACTGACAGATGTATATTTGTAATATTTTATATAGTTTGTACTGTCTCCCTGTAGCAGCGCATATTAAGTTAAAATCTTCGATGCCTGCCTTCAAAGTAATCAAAGGGTCAGAACTCATATTTTGTATATGGAGAAACTTGTGAAGTCCTTTGCTCCACCTGAACCACTTAGGTGGGCTGATGAAAAGTGTCTGGTAATGCAACCTATGTGGCATCATATCTCCTAGTTAGTAAATAAGTTGCCCACCTCCATAAATCTGACTCCCTCAATGTGTTTAAGAAGTGTTTGAAGACTGTTGATTGGGAAATTTTTGTCTAATTGATATTAGCCGTTTTTGTAACCTAGAATTGTAACTAGCTTGTATTTTGCTCTGGACACTTTATTTGTGATGATCAATTTTGTAACCTGTACTGCAGTACTTGTTCCCAAAAAGTCCAATAGAATGATATTAACTTGATCGTGTTGACCTCTTTTGTAAGCTGCTTTGGATAAAAAGATACAGTAACCAAAAACATGTACAATAAATTTAATACTTTAAGCACTGCTCTGGCAAAAAATGCCCAGAGTTTAATTAATATGGGTTTTATACCTTTGGGCATTCTTACTTTAATCACAATAGCTGACACTCTGTGATTGACTCATGATGTGCTACCATCTTTTTTAGGGCACTATGATATATTTTGTGCTGTGCTCTTTTTGTTTACACGTTTTCCAATTTGCTTATGCACTCCTCATATTGCTTTTGTGTTGCCTTTTTTTTTTGCATTTGCACTTTCTGATTTGTTTTTGTGTTGTTTGAATTCATTTTGGTTTGTACGTTTGTTTTTTCCATATTATGATTTGTTTTTGAATTTTCGATCTGTGTTAGTGTTTTCCATTTATTTCTGTGCTTTATTTGCGTTTGAGTTTTCAGTTTTATTTTGTAGTTTTGAATTTGTTTTTGTATGATTCAATTTAGTTTTCTGCAATGCACTTCAGGGCCACTGAATTTTGTATACAGCTCTAAGAAGCATAGATGTACAGGATCAATACCAAATATCAGAATCAGTACTATAAACTATCCAATAGAAATACCACAATATAGACATATCCAATATTATGATGAAAAATTTCACATGAAATTAAGAGACTAATTGCACAAAAACTCAACTTTTGAAAGTACAGTAGCCAGCTGACTTGCCTTTAATAATTTATTTATAAAGCACATTTTCCATGCTCCAACCAACCATTATTAAAATAACACTATTGTGCAAATGTATCCTTTCAACTTAAGTTAGGAATTAGCAATATTAAAAGAAGAGATTGAGTTTAGTCAGCAAGGCTAAGAAGACTGGTAGATATGGATGACAGGTTGAAAATAAAGCAAGAGAAAAGCATGCAGGATGACACCAGAGCAACAAGTCACAGCAGAAAACAAATAGCTACTGTTAAAGAGATGTGAAAGAATATTCAAGACTAGATTATTGAATGAAAAACATAAATCCTGATATTGTCTAAAATAAATGAAGTCACTCAGAAATCTTATATGGAGAATCAAGTCTCTTTGCTAAGCCGAGTAATCACTTTAGTGGGAATGTGACTCAGTCACAATCCTGCAATCTTATATCTTCATTGAATGTATGAAAGGATTAAGTACATTGTTGGCTAACAGTACTGGTGGCGGTCGTTGTTAACCCGGGGCTCGACCGATCCGATACGGAAATTTGTATTGTTGTCCGCATATTGATTTGGCAAAATTTTACACCGGATGTCCTTCCTGACGTAACCTTCCCCATTTATCCAGGCTTGTGACCAGCACGAAGAAACACACTGGTTTGTGCATCCCCTGTGGCTGGGTTCTGGTAATTCTACTGTTAAAAATGTGAAATGCTTCTATAAGATACTTCCCTGCAATCAGTTTTATAGGATGCTAGTCCATTGCAGTGTATGCTCAAACACAATTCCCCCTCATGGGGAACCGACATAGGTGTTAATTATGTAATAATAGTAGGTAGAGTAAAATAATCCTCAAACTGAATACCATAAGCATCAGTCAAACATGTGCATTCTGACATAATAATAACCTCTACAAATAATCTAGTTAATAACTCACGCAAACTGTTGATAAGTAAGGTATGCAAAGGCTGTTATGATGAAATTAATGGAGTTTCCATTACATTCAGTGGAGTATTTATTACAGCCATTGTAAATTATATAAATTCAGATATAATTTTCTGAATATTTAAATAAATTTAATGTTAATATTTTTTACACTTTCTTACATTGATATGAAGGTTCTAATTAAAACCTTTTATTCCTGAAATAAAATATGAAGTGAACCTACAGACTATTGTGTAAGTACTGCTTAGGATATATTTTAAAAACAAAATATAAACATTAAACATGTTTTGGGAGTTTACTGAACTAATGCATCCTTATTTAACAAAGCTGAAGTAATGTTTGCTACCACATGCCTGTGTGTACATAATACATTATGTCTTGTGGACTCAGCCATAGAATTATAAGGTGCCAGCACTAGGTTGGTTAGGTAAAAGACCAATTCTTAGAGGACTGTGGTTATATAATGCACTTGGCACTGTGTACAAATTGCTCCATGTTAGCATGGACTTTGTCTTCTTATTTGAACAACATATTTTATGGAGTTCAGCAATACACAATATCTGGTTTTGAGCCTGAAACTGGCATGTATGACTTTTGCCAGGGATGATGCTTATCTTCATTCATCAATCAGATATTGTAACTTATAGTTCTACACATGAACATTTCACTGCTACATCTGAAGAAGCTGGAATGAAATTCATCATTAACAAGTCAAAAGTCAAAGTTGATTGTCCTCACAAGATGAGTGGGAAGCAAATAGCTCTAGTGGAGGAGCTGAAGAATATTTACATTTAATTATCAGCGCAACAATAAATTACTTCAGAACAAGACCCAGACAATAGCATCATAATGACTGGACTTTTAATCATACTGATCACAGAGATACAGCCTAAGTTTTTATAAAGACCTAGTTCTACAACTCAGCTTTGAATGGGCTTTTTTCATTATCAGTACTATACTGTATAAAGTTCTTTTCTCTAAAAAATTAACATTAAAACCACTACTTATCTTGAACTCAAAAAATAAACTATAATTTGTATAAAAAAAAAACTATACGTAGACTAAGAAATTGATAAGTAATACATTCTCAGGAAACAATTGCTTTTTTACATTTCTAAAAAATACTTGGCACCTAATACATTTAACAAACTCATTTTCACAAACAATATGGCTGCATGCTGAAAAAACAGTCACATTTTAAAGTAAATAGGTATCAGAAGTAATTTAAAAAAAAAACAACACCAAAAGAAGAGATCATTGGTACACAACATGAAATGGTTCTTAGTATCAGGCAAAGCCCCATGGTTTGTGATGCAAGTAGGTTAGTATAGGCACTATTCTATAACACAGATCATCAAGCACTGTGCAGTTTCTTCAGACTAGCAACTCTGCAGGATACAAAGGAGATTTTGTTATTAAAGACACTGAAGTGTCCTCATATCACAAAGGTATTTTCAGGAGATTGCAGCAGTGTGTGTGATCAGATATTTCCCAATTCCAAGCATGTAATTTAAGGTCACACAGTTGGAAATACCCTAAATATATGCTCACAAAGACAAAGAGTATAACAAGAAGTGAAAGGCAACTGTCCATCTTGTCTCCTATAGGACAGTCATCATTCACCAAAGGACAACGCATTGCTGAAGATAACACAACATTAGTTGATGACAGCCTAGGTTTTACATTCTAAAACACAAGTCCATAGACAATCAGCAGCAACAACCATTTAACTGCAGAAGTCAATATGGAGGCCATAAATAAAGTCCTGCCACTATGACTAATTGGTTCAAGGTCACATTTGTTTCCCATCTATTAAGAGAGGAGATCACATCCCTGTTGAACTTAGGAAGTGTTAAAATAGATGCTGTAGTGGACCCATCACTACTTCAGTGGCAATGTTTTAAACAGCTTCCTAAATCCATCAAGGTGGGTGTGACAGGTTGAATGAAATCGTCAAATCCAGAATTACTTTGGTAGAAATTTGGGTTTGCGCTGTACACAAGCTTATTTATCTTTGAAAGTGCATTTATAGTACAGTTAGTATTACATTTTGAATTTAATTCACTTATTCATTGTCTGGCTGAGCAGACTGCAGAGAGTGAGCACAGCAGACAACATTTTACTTGGATGCACAAAGACTCATGATAGTTTTTATGGATAGATCCTGACTTTATCTTAACCTGGGACTTTTAACCCACTTTTCAATAAATAATCATCATCCCGAGAGTGTACAGTCTCAGAGTGGGTGCAGATGTGTGCAAGACGGTGCTGCTCTAGGGTTGACTGCAGTTCCGGGCTGATCGCAGACTTGC
This sequence comes from Erpetoichthys calabaricus, assembly GCF_900747795.2. Lineage (NCBI taxonomy): Eukaryota > Metazoa > Chordata > Cladistia > Polypteriformes > Polypteridae > Erpetoichthys > Erpetoichthys calabaricus. Next base: position 150,592,820 of record NC_041399.2, on the reverse strand, counting down.
ATCCAAAAATGAGCACATCAGACATGTACCACATTCACACCTTTATAAGATTTAAGAGGAGCCTTCACAGCTAAAAGGGACAGAGAGAAAGGGAAAAAAAAAGAAAAGAAAGAAAAGAGAGATGGAGGTTAAAAGAGATGGATGATGGAGACAAAGGCAGGATAAGGAGATTCCAGGTTGCAGAGGCAGGCAGCCAAGAGGAGAGCCACATGGAGAAGCATAGGGCCAACATTTGGGGGCTAATGAGATCCACTCGGCTAAGCATTTTGGGAGTAGCTGCTAGCTCCCATATCAGGCCAAGGAGTGGCAGCGAGAGCTGAAGCAGCAAGGAGAGGCTCACTGTGGTGCAGTGCTAGTGACCCAAGCCTGTAATAGAAGGTTAGCTGTACCTGCAGAATCCTGTGAGGGGTGAGAAGAGGAGACGTCGAGTTTTCAGAAACGATTCCTGCATTGTAATTTTAATTCCAATTTTAACAGATGTTTATGGATTATTTTAACCTCCACATGGACACTGGTGTTTTTTAAGGATTACTTATTTATTTATGATGGACAATGCAGTGCACTTTTGTCTGGATTTCCCAGCTCATCTCAGTACATGACTCTCAGCAGTTCTGGTTCAAGAGGCTCCCAGATGGAACAGGGAGCATGGACATGATTCAGACCAACACAAAGCAGCATAAAATTCATGAACATATGTTGATGAATCACCATATTATATGAAAACAGAAAACTTCAGTCTCCCTTTTTCCCACTCTGCTGTGAAATTTATGTTTCTTTGCAAAACATAAATAATGGTGTGTTCCAGTTTGGCACACCAATTAACGTAAACTGGTCGTCCCAAAGAATATATTTTATTTCACATCTCATTGACTTTTAATCAGTTTAACACAAATCTCTTGCTTGCGGCTCAATGAACTGCTTAACAAGGTACAATTAGGTCAACATTTAAGAAACCCAAAAAACTAATAGACTGGAAAAGTCCCTATCCAGTTACCATCATATTATTAAGGACTTAGCACAATAATGTCTCCTAAAATGGACATTTTAGGAAAACAGTTGAACAATTTATATAAGGTTTAAGATATTATAGACCGTACAGCTTAATGCAAAGTACTACATTGAAAAATAATAAATTAGAGCTTGTATGGGAAACTACATGAATGAAAATAAATTCACCAAAGACAAAAATAATAAATTAATCCTCATTATTATAAATTAACAGATCACAGGCTAGAATAAATAGTCACCTAAGATGTTATTACCCCATGCTGCTTAAAATTTGTCAAGAGCTCCAGTCTTTATTAACAAAAAAAGAACGATTAACTAATTTAACCACTGAAGCACTAATAAATCAAAAATAGTTGAATTCTGAGACAAGGCTTTTGATGTAATATGCAGATTCTTACTCTGATCGAACATGTTCTGCCATTAGAAGATAGAAAATGCTATAGCTCTCAGCAAGTCAAACCAAAACAAAGAAAGTAAACAAAATAGATGGAAACATAAATCTCATTAGGCTAATTATTGTCTTTTGGTTCAGTTATATTTAACTATTTAAACACAAGTCCTCTTCAGTTTAAACGCAAGTAAGCTTCAGTTTTAAATGCAAGTCCACTTCAGTTGGACAAATCACTCCATCTTAGTGAGGACATGTGGCTCCATCTGGAAAGCATTACAGAAAGATGTCTTATTTTAGGAGTGTGTTACAGACTGCCCAATACAGACACTAATTCCAATGCACATCTTTTTAGTAATAATTAAAAAGGACAAGTTTATATAGGGATATTATAGTCATGGGGGACTTTAACTACAAGGGATTTTAGAAGTAACCAGTGACTGTTTTTTAACACAATATGTTAAAGCACCAATGCAGGGGTAAACCTATCTAGATTTAGTATTTTGCAATAATCCAGGTGAGAATTGATGGTATAGAGGTGATTAAGAATTAGGACCATATTATAATACAGTTCTTAGTGTTTTGCAGTGTTACATACCACACAATAGTCAAGAATCCACACTGCAAAAGTAAAAACAAATAAAAACCCTCGAACAGAGAATTAGCAGCACAGTTTTTTTCTAGCTAAGAACTATTCTGATTTTGGAAATATTAGTGTAGGATAACCAGTCCCGAGAAGAAAACGAAAAAAATAGAACAATAGCGGTACCACTTCCCTAAGGTAAAGTAGGTAAGCACTGAATGAATGATGTACCATGGGCCTTAGATAAATATTTAAAGATTTTGTGCTTTTCCCTTTTTTGTTGTCATTGTTGGCTGGATGTCAAAACACATTAGGTCGCACTAACATAGTCTATTTGATCTGACTGGATGTGAGATGTACAGAAGACAGACAAGGATTCTCTTTCTAATGTAAGTATTATGAGAACTGTTGCAGAGGTTAAGAAAATATAAAAAGGTATTTTCACATACTGTATGAATCATTGTATAGCAGCAAACTGCAGTCCATTTCCCCAGCCTAATTCAAAACTCAGCTATGAGTCCCACAGTAAATTTAAAGATTCACATACTGTATATGAAAGAATGCATGAATAAGTAGCTAGAACACAAAGAAATTTACCAAAAAAAGAAAAAAGCTTTTGTCACTGGAGATAACCTTACAGAATGAATTAATTTGGGTGGTAAGTGAATGAAACCTGTAAAGCGAAAATAATGAAATATGGCAATGTACTGCATTGAATATATGTAACTGGCTATATTGTTAAGCAGCAAGAGTACAGTGCTGTGTAAGCTGCAGACTAAAAATGAAATCTACCACTGTTTTTGTCATACTTTTCAATTGTACTACTGGTTGGTTGTTTAGGAAGATTAAGCATTTTTTGAATAAATGGGTTTACTACGTGAAAACTTCCCTTACTATTAAAAAATACTGTAACAGAATGATCTATCTTGACATGATCTTCAGAAAATTATCTAGAACACATAATTAAACATAACCATTATTGGTTAGGTTAGACAGACAGACAGACAGGTAGGCAGGCAGACAGATAGATAGACAGATCAATCATCAATCTTTGTCTCTGGGGTGGAATTTGCCTTTTTATATATAAACTCATTAGATAAATAAATAAAATATATATACATACACACAATAGTCCAAAGACACACCACAATTACTAAAAAAATCAAAAATATATGACTTGGCACTCACAGTCACAGTGATGCATTATGTGCAATAGTATTGCTGTTGATATAAAGGAGCCACAGTAGCATTTCCTGACACACTTTGGCTGAAAGTATATTTTTCAGAATGTCAAGTTATGTACTGTTTTTTCACAATATTCCAGGCTTTATAAAAGAATATATGTAGCACAGGGAAACTCGATTCTACCAAAGTCTGCATTGGCGTAATGGGCCAATACAGTGTTTGAGTGCAACACAGTCATTTGACATATGTAATCAAGACCAGCAAAAGAAGAGGTAATTTATGATCTGAAGGGAGTTCTCGCTATATGTTATTGAATGTCTTGTTTCATAAGCCTCATCAACATAAATGAAATCAGTCGGTTTCATTAAATAGCACAGCCAGGACCTGTATCATTTTGACATTTTTTTCTATGTTGACAAAGCACATGAATGAAACTTTTCCTTACAGCCAAAAACGTCAATGCCTAAACAAGCTTAATATTATCTGACATTAATAACAGCAGCAAAATTTACTTCTAAAGCACATTTTCATATAAAGCATGTAGCTGAAACTGCTTTACAAGAGGTTAAAGAAAAAACTGCAAAAAAAAATAAAAATAACTAATTAGAAATAAATAACTGTATGAAAAAATATATGAAATTAATAAATGAAATACCAAAAATAGTAAATAAAAATGAATCAGTACCTACTTGAATAAGGGGTTAAGGGGTGAGATACAGTGCATGCGGAAAGTATTCACAGCGCATCACTTTTTCCACATTTTGTTATGTTACAGCCTTATTCCAAAATGGATTAAATTCATTTTTTTTCCTCAGAATTCTGCACAGAACACCGCATAATGACAATGTGAAAAAAGTTTACTTCAGGTTTTTGCAAATTTATTAAAAATAAAAAAACTGAGAAATCACATGTACATAAGTATTCACAGCCTTTCTTCAATACTTTGTCGATACGCCTTTGGCAGCAATTACAGCCTCAAGTCTTTTTGAATATGATGCCACAAGCTTGGCACACCTATCCTTGGCCAGTTTCACCCATTCCTCTTTGCAGCACCTCTCAAGCTCCATCAGGTTGGATGGGAAGCGTTGGTGCACAGCCATTTTAAGATCTCTCCAGAGATGTTCAATCGGATTCAAGTCTGGGCTCTGGCTGGGCCACTCAAGGACATTCACAGAGTTGTCCTGAAGCCACTCCTTTGATATCTTGGCTGTGTGCTTAGGGTCATTGTCCTGCTGAAAGATGAACTGTCGCCCCAGTCTGAGGTCAAGAGCGCTCTGGAGCAGGTTTTGATCCAGGATGTCTCTGTACATTGCTGCAGTCATCTTTCCCTTTATCCTGACTAGTCTCCCAGTTCCTGCCGCTGAAAAACATCCCCACAGCATGATGCTGCCACCACCATGCTTCACTGTAAGGATGGTGCCAGGTTTCCTCCAAACGTGCCGCCTGGCATTCACACCAAAGAGCTCAATCTTTGTCTCATCAGACCAGAGAATTTTCTTTCTCATGGTGTAAGAGTCCTTCAGGTGCCTTTTGGCAAACTCCAGGCGGGCTGCCATGTACCTTTTACTAAGGAGTGGCTTCCGTCCGGCCACTCTACCATACAGGCCTGATTGGTGGATTGCTGCAGAGATGGTTGTCCTTCTGGAAGGTTCTCCTCTCTCCACAGAGGACCTCTGGAGCTCTGACAGAGTGACCATCAGGTTCTTGGTCACCTCTCTGACTAAGACCCTTCTCCCCCGATCGCACGGTTTAGATGGCGGGCCAGCTCTAGGAAGAGTCCTGGTGGTTTCGAACTTCTTCCACTTACGGATGATGAAGGTCACTGTGCTCATTGGGACCTTCATAGCAGCAGAAATTTTTCTGTAACCTTCCCCAGATTTGTGCCTCGAGACAATCCTATCTAGGAGGTCTACACACAATTCCTTTGACTTCATGCTTGGTTTGTGCTCTGACATGAACTGTCAACTGTGGGACCTTATATAGACAGGTGTGTGCCTTTCCAAATCATGTCCAACCAACTGAATTTACCACAGGTGGACTCCAATTAAGCTGCAGGAACATCTAAAGGATGATCAGGGGAAACAGGATGCACCTGAGCTCAATTTCGAGCTTCATGGCAAAGGCTGCGAATACTTATGTACATGTGCTTTCTCAATTTTTTTATTTTTAATAAATTTGCAAAAACCTCAAGTAAACTTTTTTCACATTGTCATTATGAGGTGTTGTGTGTAGAATTCTGAGGAAAAAAATGAATTTAATCCATTTTGGAATAAGGCTGTAACATAACAAAATGTGGAAAAAGTGATGCGCTGTGAATACTTTCCGCATGCACTGTATATTAGGCAGCAAGTGATGAGTCAGTTCTTGAAGGTGCTGCATTTAGAAATAAACATAAATGTGTTCACTGCCTCAAATAATTCATGTCTCTTAAACATATGAAGGTTGAGGGGAGGGATGATCAAATATTAAAAATGTATACTGTAGGAAACTTCTACAGATGTAAGTTGACTAAGAGAAATTTGAATGCTTTTGTTTTAACATACAGGTGCTGGTCATAAAATTAGAATATCATGACAAAGTTGATTTATTTCAGTAATTCCATTCAAAAAGTGAAACTTGTATATTAGATTCATTCATTACACACAGACTGATGTTTAATCAAATGTTTATTTCTTTTAATTTTGATGATTATAACTGACAACTAATGAAAGTCCCAAATTCAGTATCTCGGAAAATTAGAATATTGTGAAAAGGTTCAATATTGAAGACACCTGGTGCCATACTCTAATCAGCTAATTAACTCAAAACACCTGCAAAAGCCTTTAAATGGTCTCTCAGTCTAGTTCTGTAGGCTACACAATCATGGGGAAGACTGCTGACTTGACAGTTGTCCAAAAGACGACCATTGACACCTTGCACAAGGAGGGCAAGACACAAAAGGTCATTGCTAAAGAGGCTGGCTGTTCACAGAGCTCTGTGTCCAAGCACATTAATAGAGAGGTGAAGGAAAGGACAAGGTGTGGTAGAAAAAAGTGTACAAGCAATAGGGATAACCCCACCCTGGAGAGGATTGTGAAACAAAACCCATTCAAAAATGTGGGGGAGATTCACAAAGAGTGGACTGCAGCTGGAGTCAGTGCTTCAAGAACCACCACGCACAGACGTATGCAAGACATGGGTTTCAACTGTCGCATTCCTTGTGTCAAGCCACTCTTGAACAAGAGACAGCGTCAGAAGCGTCTCGCCTTTGGACTGCTGCTGAGTGGTCCAAAGTTATGTTCTCTGATGAAAGTAAATTTTGCATTTCCTTTGGAAATCAAGGTCCCAGAGTCTGGAGGAACAGAGGAGAGGCACAGAATCCACATTGCTTGAGGTCCAGTGTAAAGTTTCCACAGTCAGTGATGGTTTGGGGTGCCATGTCATCTGCTGGTGTTGGTCCATTGTGTTTTCTGAGGTCCAAGGTCAACACAACCGTCTACCCGGAAGTTTTAGAGCACTTCATGCTTCTTGCTGCTGACGAACTTTATGGAGATGCAGATTTCATTTTCCAACAGGACCTGGCACCTTCACACAGTGCCAAAGCTACCAGTACCTGGTTTAAGGACCATGGTATCCCTGTTCATGATTGGCCAGCAAACTCGCCTGACCTTAACCCTATAGAAAATCTATGGGGTATTGTGAAGAGGAAGATGCAATACGCCAGACCCAACAATTCAGAAGAGCTGAAGGCCACTATCAGAACAACATGGGCTCTCATAACACCTGAGCAGTGCCACAGACTGATCGACTCCATGCCATGCTGCATTGCTGCAGTAATCCAGGCCAAAGGAGCCCCAACTAAATATTGAGTGCAGTACATGCTCATACTTTTTATGTTCATACCTTTCAGTTGGCCAACATTTCTAAAAATCCTTTTTTTGCATTGGTCTTAATTGATATTCTAATTTTCCGAGATACTGAATTTGGGACTTTCTTTAGTTGTCAGTTATAATCATCAACATTAAAAGAAATAAACATTTGAAATACATCAGTCTGTGTGTAATGAATGAATCTAATATACAAGTTTCACTTTTTTGAATGGAATTACTGAAATAAATCAACTTCATCATAATATTCTAATTTTATGACCAGCACCTGTAATGTACATTTACAATTTTCTAAAAAGCCTATATACTTGTAAATCCTTTAACCAGTAACAAATGAAGGCTATAAAAGAAAAATATTGTGTAAGCTATAAAAGTCTTGTCTTGCTGAAGAGCAATTGGTAAAAGCCGGAGGACATCAGTCCTTTAAAGAAAAGGCTGAAGCATAAATAGATTACACCAAACATTTACAGAAGTCAACTGGACTGACAAGCTTTTATGTATTATGTGAGGAAACCAAAATAAAATAAAGATGTAATGTGGTCTTAAGAATTTTAAAGAATTACCTTTGGGTACCCTTCTATATATGAATTTGACTTGTAATTCAAGAAAATATTTAAACACATATTTAACTTTAGTTTTAGTTCATTTTTGCCACATTTGTGCTTAAGTGCTTCTGTTTACCATTTAAAATTGATCATAAAGAGTAATGGAAAGTCTTTAAAAAATAATGCATCACAATGATTCATAACTTTCAACAAGCTAAGGATTAGGAGGTTTAATGAAATTTAAATTGCAACATATTATGCAATGTACTGTATAGTAGGGTAGTCCTTGTAATTATCCATGGTGTAATATTGTGCTAATTATGAAGAGTTTTTATTTTTTTTAATAAATTAATTACTACCACACATTGCTATGAACAAACAAGAAGTTCAGTTGGGTTTGAAAAAAAGAAGACTAAATGAGTCTAATCACTTTTGAAAAATGAAAAGTATTTGGATAATTAATTTATAGTTATACTGTAAATTATCAAGACAAGTAAGAAAAGAGGATAAAAGCCAAAACACAGAAGACAAAAAACAACACATACAACACCTCAGAGATGTACTGTTTAAAGCAATTAATACAATTTAATAGAAGTAGAGGGTTACAGGTATAAATATGTGTTTAAACACCAGAATCTATATATAATCCCCCAGCAGCAAAATCTTAATGGGACTTAGAACTAAAATTCAAAAGTTCTCCCCTCCAGAAATAACTATGTTTTGCTTTGGTTTTTCAAACAATAGTGCACAGTACCACATAAAGAAAGAAAATAATCACTTTTAAACTAGACTATCCTCCAAACCCACTATAAAGTTAAGTCATTATGAAGTTAATGTGCGGGTGTAAGGTGCCTAAGAGAGATTTTCTCAGAAGCTCTTTGAAAGGCTCAGTGTGTGAGCCCACATATGGATACATTTTGTACTGGGGAAAAAAAATGTAGCAAGCACTTGACCTTGCTATGAGACGTTGCATCAAAAACAATATCTCTTTGTGCAGTGTGACACAACAGAACCTTCCTATGCTTCAGTGTCTGGGGGTGTTTAAATGTACAACTTCTTAAAATTTGGTTTCATTTACTGGATTCTGACATTTCCCAAAAGAACCAGAAGAATTTAAAGGAACAATTTCATCTTCGTTGGTTTCCTATCGGAAGTAAAACCAGTTTCCCATTATTTTATTTTAGCCCACACATAATTAGATGGAAGGGTGATAAACAGCTTTATTTTGTGAGTATCCTGGCCAAAATAAACGCCCACACCAATGAAACCTGAAGATAAATAGCTGCATTACTCATAGGTTTAAGACTGGGCACAAATTTGACGGAAAAGTAGCCAGAGAGCTGCATTTAGTAAAAGAATAATTATTTTAAAAAGGAGAGCAAAATAATAATTATTCTTTCATATAACTAAAGCAAAGCCTAATCAGATCAGATCAGAACAACTTTTATTAATCAGTACTTAATGTATGGGAATTTAACTTAGTAGCTTCGGAACAGCTTGTAACATAACATCACAAACAAATAACATAAGTTAAATGGCACATATTATAGAAAGTTGAAGAATAGCATAAATTGTAAAGAAGATATGCAAGTGAAGGTGTGAGTGTACAGTGTATATGCACTTGCATACACATACATGTCAATATACTTTACATACACACACCATCATTCAGTACATGAGAGAACACATTTAGTAAGTGAGGAAAACAGGCTAAATTACTGGTTTGCAAAAGCTATGGCTCAGAGAAAGAAACTGTATAGGTGTCTATTGGTTTTAGTTTTAATTGATCTAAAGCGTATATACCAAAGGGGAGCTTTTGGAACAAGTGATGATATAGGTGAGATGAATCCATGGTGATAGAAGCATACAGGTCTGCAACAGATGGAAAAGCAGAGAAAATTATTTTCTCTGCAGACCTCACAACACAGTGTAATTTATTTTTGGAGTGGACTGTTGCTGAACCAATCCAAGCAACAATAAAGAATGTAGTAAGACTTTCAATTATGCTGTTGTAACATTGAACTAGGATTACCTGAGAAATATTTAATTTCTTTAGTTGGCATAAAAAGTACAACCACTGTTGAGCCTTCTTAGTGATGGAACTTATGTTAATGTCCCAGCCAAGAGTGTTTAGTTGAACCCATAAATTTGAAGGATTCCACTATTTTGACTGCTGAATCATTACCTTCTAGACAGGAGAGGCTGTAACTGCTGTTTTCAAAAACTTAAATACCTTTTCCACTGCCTTGGTAGTATTGAGCACCAGATTACTGGTATCACACCAAGACACAAGACGAGTCACCTCCTTTCTGTAAGTGGTTTCATTATTGTTAGTAATAAAATGTTTGTGTCAACAGCAAAATTAATGATTTTAACTGAGAGGTCAGTGGACCTACAGTTAAATGTTCCTAGTATGACACAAAATCCCCTCTGATTCTATAATTTATGGAAAATAAAAGTGCCATTTTATATTTAATTGATTATTTATAGTGAAAGACATTGTCACAAATAATCTGACCATTTTGGTCAACTCCCTTGGTTACAAGACAATAGTAAGTGTTTAAAAGATGACGGTAACTAATATGAACCATTTTTCCCTTCCATGACTGCTTAACTGACCTTTCATTTTCAAGTTTTTGGCACAGTTTGCACAGGAAGTCAACATACCAGATACAGAGAAAGCAGTGACATGATCTGGCATGATTCATCCAGTTATTTCTGGTTAGATAGAAGTGTAGTCCTAGATTTTGGTCATTTGAAAGAAAACAGGACTTGACTGGAGCTAAGTCTGAATGCTTTGTCTGTTCTTGCACCTGTTACATAAAATTCACCATTCAGTTTATGCTAAATTGTACCTCAAAAATTGTTTCAGTTTCACATATCCAACAGTGTACAGTTTACATTCATATAAAAATACCAAGGTAGTACACTGTAGTTTAGTTTTAGTTTAAACTAAACACATAATGCATATAATAAAATAATATAAACATGATATAATAGCTTATAGTGCATGTAATACAGAATACACCAGTGTGATATAAATGACTCTATACAATAATTAATAACATTTATGTTATTCAGCCGTAGTTCAGAACTGTTCTGGATGTTGCTGTCAGGTAAAATCAAGAAACACAGGCTCAGATTTGCAGCTTGTTTTTCTGCGTCCACTCAAAGCTACCAGTTTTGTCTTCTGATATAAACCATCATGTCATTAACAAGGATACACTAATAATTACTCATCATGTTTTTAAGTTAAATACTAAAGAAACATAACTGGTACACGAATAGGAGTGGATAGAGTTTCATACACCCTGCAGCTGCAGGTATTCACAGGAAGAATAGTGGACATCCAGAGGCATTGCATTATAACCAATTTATCACTCTACTACCAATGTTAAGAAGGCAGTAGGGACTATTTTAAGTCAAAATGTTACAATAATGTCAAAGTACATGGAATCAAAAGGAACAGGCGTATTTTTATTGATTTACAAATGTGGTCTCTCCCTCTCTAGATGTAGGGGTGCAGAGAAGTTTCTGCCCCTGAAAATATTCAGACAAAATTGTAAAAAAAAGCATAGCATATTTGGTATTCAATCAAATGAGTAAAAATGCAGAATTGTTTTGACCAAATGTGTGATGCCGTTTCCTTTGCTTTCTTACATTGGTTCCTGATAATGCATTAAAGCAACAACTCCTGTTTTATATGGAATAAGTTACACGTCACATTGCCTTGGATTGTGGATGCCATCTTTAAATACTGGTTTGTTAACAATGAGGAATGAAAAGTAGTAACATGCTGTGAAAACCACATGCAAAATGACAATGGAACTAAGAAGAAGGAGAAAGGATCACACTAGTTCAAATTCAATATGTAAAGCAACTATATTTAAATAAGTTGAGCTCAAAATTCATAAAACATGCCAGCCAAGGAATGGACAAAGCACCCCAACAATTTAACTCTAATCACATTCTGTTACTGTATTTTTTTTCTCATTTATCTATTTCCAGTTCGGTTTAAAGAGACTAACGTCTATAGCAGGGGTGGTCAACTTCCATCCTGGAGATCCCAGTGGCTGCACGTTTTTGTTCCTTCTGAGTACTTAATTAAACCAAATAGTGAATGATGGCTACACATGGGTGGAAATGGAGAAGCGCTAGATGAAGAACTGCAGTTCCTTTGTCATTTGCATCTTATTGCTAATAAGGAGCAGTTAAAGCGATGAATACAGCTTATTAAGAATAATAATAAGCAATTAAAGGTTCAAAACCTTAACACATGAGACAATTAAAATGAAGCAAAAAACACTTGAACAATAAGTGCTTCATCAGCAATGAATGATTTCTCATGAAGCTACTGGCTGAGAAAAAAAACCTAAAGCCACTGTGGTCCTCCAGGACCGACATTACTCAGCCCTGATTTAAAGGGTCTGAGTTTTAAATAGCAAATACATTAAATGAAGATAATTAGAAACAAAACTAGTCACTAATTAAGAAAATAGAATGAAAGCCTGTATGTAGCCACTGTGGCTCTCCAGGATTAGAGTTGGCCACCCCGTTATATAGTAAAAGGATTTTTCATCAACTTGAAGTTTTATAATTCAATTTCAATGAAAAGAATAGATCAAAAGTGAATTTGATTTAATTTATGCCTTTTGCAAGGGCACCACAAAAAAAACTGAAAACAAATACACATGGTGTAACATCCAGGTACATTCAGGGACTTCAACTGATTTGAAAGTTTGGGCTTCTTACACTTTTTTAGTTACTTCAAAAATGACTTACCACATTCCTGTTTATTACATATTTTTGTAACAATGAGTCATATTGAAAAATAATAGAATGTGATTACAGATATTAGTAGACTACATTAAATACACGCTTTTAACAGCACTTCACAACATCATATAGTTAACAATGTGCAGTTAGGTCCATAAATATTTGGACAGAGACAACTTTTTTCTAATTTTGGTTCTGTACATTACCACAATGAATTTTAAATGAAACAACTCAGATGCAGTTGAAGTGCAGACTTTCAGCTTTAATTCAGTGGGGTGAACAAAACGATTGCATAAAAATGTGAGGCAACTAAAGCATTTTTTAACACAATCCCTTCATTTCAGGGGCTCAAAAGTAATTGGACAAATTAAATAACTGGAAAATAAAATGTTAATTTCTAATACTTGGTTGAAAACCCTTTGCTGGCAATGACAGCCTGAAGTCTTGAACTCATGGACATCACCAGATGCTGGGTTTCCTCCTTTTTAATGCTCTGCCAGGCCTTTACTGCAGTGGCTTTTAGTTGTTGTTTGTTTGTGGGCCTTTCTGGCGTAAGTTTAGTCTTCAACAAGTGAAATGCATGCTCAATTGGGTTAAGATCAGGTGACTGACTTGGCCATTCAAGAATTTTCCACTTCTCTGCTTTAATAAACTCCTGGGTTGCTTTGGCTGTATGTTTTGGGTCATTGTCCATCTGTATCATGAAACGCCGCCCAATCAATTTGACTGCATTTAGCTGGATTTGAGCAGACAGTATGTCTCTGAACTCCTCAGAATTCATTTGGCTGCTTCTGTCCTGTGTCACATCATCAATAAACACTAGTGTCCCAGTGCCACTGGCAGCCATGCACACACAAGCCATCACACTGCCTCCACCGTGTTTTACAGATGATGTGGTATGCTTTGGATAATGAGCTGTTCCACGCCTTCTCCATACTTTTTCTTGCCATCATTCTGGTAGAGGTTGATCTTGGTTTCATCTGTCCAAAGAATGTTTTTCCAGAACTGTGCTGACTTTTTTAGATGTTCTTTAGCAAAGTCCAATCTAGACTTTCTATTCTTGAGGCTTATGAGTGGCTTGCACCTTGCAGTGCACCCTCTGTATTTACTTTCATGCAGTCTTCTCTTTATGGTAAACTTGGATATCGATACGCCTACCCCCTGGAGAGTGTTGTTCACTTAGTTGGCTGTTGTGAAGGGGTTTCTCTTCACCATGGAAATGATTCTGCGATCATCCACCACTGTTGTCTTCCGTGGACGTCCAGGTCTTTTTGCATTGCTGAGTTCACCAGTGCTGCTTGCTTTCTTTCTCAGGATGTACCAAACTGTAGATTTTGCCACTCGTAATATTGTAGCAATTTCTCGGATGGGTTTTTTCTGTTTACGCAGCTTAAGGATGGCTTCTTTCAACTGTATGGAGAGCTCCTTTGGCCGTATGTTGTCTGTTCACAGCAAAATCTTCCCACATGCAAGCACTACACCTCAAATCAACTCCAGGCCTTTTATCTGCTTAATTGATAATGACATAACGACGGACTTGCCCACACCTGCCCATGAAATAGCCTTTGAGTCAATTGTCCAATTACTTTTGAGCCCCTGAAATAAAGGGATTGTGTTAAAAAAATTAGTTGCCTCACATTTTTATGCAATCGTTTTGTTCACCCCACTGAATTAAAGCTGAAAGTCTGCACTTCAACTGCATCTGAGTCGTTTCATTTAAAATTCATTGTGGTAATATACAGAACCAAAATTAGAAAAAAGTTGTCTCTGTCCAAATATTTATGGACCTAACTGCAGTTCAAAAAGGCTTGTGGTGGTTCAATAACATTCATAGAGAGCAAATTCCAATTCAAGTGATGCAGAAATGGCATTGATTGATGCCCTGCTGATAACTGTTGTTTGTAGGCAAACTATTACTAAGTGAAGTTAAAACATTTAAAACATAATATCTTTGAAAGACTACCCAAGGAGATAAAATCGGTTCAAGTCTCAAAATAAAATTTTTGGCTGTATCGGACCATGATTAAGAGCACAAATTTTGTCACTAAATGATAGTGTCAGAGAAATGCAGATAATGCAGCCATAAGGTTTAGTGTAACTTACTGTAAATACTGAGTACATATTTATTTACTCTTTACTTTCAGTGCTTGCATAATTTATTTCCTTTTATATTAATTTCTAGATAAGTGACATTTGTTTTTGTACTTTTACAGCCAGCTTACCTGAAGCAGCAGGGAAAGTGAGCTGGTATACAAGCAACTTGCACTTATGCCTCTCCCAGCATTTGGCTAACTTATACTTGGGGCCAACAGGAGCAGCTGTTGGATGAGTTAAAGAGGAACATATACAAACTGAACTGACCTCCCTCAAGGTATTTTTTAAATGGCAAACTAATCTGTAATTGAAAATGTACAGAATTCTCTGTTTTAAGGCCCATTCATACACATGGGAAGTAAAGGCTAGTTCATCTGGTCTGATCCCAAAGATGAGCTACTGTATTACAAATTGATGAAACTCTTTAATGCTAGCCATGGCAGAAACGTGTCAGAACACACAGTGCATTGCAGCTTGCTGAATATGGAATAGCTCCATCCAACTGACATGTGGTTCATGGAGGCCTCACCGTGCAACATAAAGAACTTAAAAGATCCACTGCTAACTTCTTGGTGCCAGATATTACAGGACACCTTCAGAAGACTATGCCTCAACAGGTGAGAGCTGTTTTGGTGGCACAAGGGGGACATGCACAATATTAGGCAGGCAGTTTTAAAGTTTTGTCTGATCAGTATATATTGTGTAAATAGAGGTAAAAATGTCTGCTTGTGCCATTTAGGTAAATTGAGGGAACACTGCTGATGACTATACAACTCACTATATAGGTAAGCAGGCTAATAATGTTACAGAGCCATACAAAGACTGATGCCTAGAGAGAGCATGTTTCTGAACACACACAGCAAAGAACTGGTCGTAAATAGGAAGGTTACACTCTGGGAGTACTTGTAAATGATGCAGTAGTCGTGTTTGTGGAGCACATTTAAAGGGAAAGAACCTGAGACAAATTTAAAAACATGCTTAAACTACTTTCATAAAGATGTCACTAAAAAAGCCGAAGACCATGATATGCTAAAAAAAAAAACAGAAACCTACTAAAGAACATGAAGTTGTAGGCAACGCTGGTCAACAAACTTCAACTTTTTCTCTGCAAAAAGTTGCTGTAGGGTCACCTCAGTGAAACAAACACAATTAAGTGAAGAAGTGCACTGGCTCTGCTATTTACTGAATGACTACCAGGTGTGTAATTTATCAGTCTTCAAAGCGTACTGCAAAGTATTTGCTCTGAAGTTTAAAGTGTTTAGTGCTACCAAAGTAAACTGCTTATTCCTTGAACAGATGGACACTGTTAAAACCTAAACAAGACAAATTGTATAAAACATTCAGAAGATAACTATAATAATAACGCATTGTGATTGGGATTAATAAAGTATCTATCTATCTATCTATCTATCTATCTATCTATCTATCTATCTATCGTTTCCACAACTCCTTTGTGATACAGGAACAGCATGTATTTCTTAATGTTCATTGAATAGATGCTTTTTTAACCTAAAACAAAAACTAAACTGAAAAGTTTCTCTCGAAATAATAAAAAGAAATGGTCAAACATTCAACAGAAAATAAAATCATGTTTGAAAATAATATAGGAATAAAAATTAGTTTTAAAAATGAAACAAAATTACCTTGCTTTACTATTATCAGCACTTTACTTAACTCTGATTTTTCTGTAAAATGTTACTTGCCTATCCATCACTTAAGAAAATCAGCTACTGTAGTATAGCTCTAGACATATATATAAAAAACATCTGTAGATTAATAAACTACAGTTTATAAAACATTGCAAAACACAGTAATAATTTTCACAAATTACAGTATTATCAAAATGAAAGGATATTCAACTGTGTTCTAAAAACATTACTGTGTTTAGTATTTAGTATTCATTATCTTTTTCATCAAATCTAACAAAAATGTCTACACCAAAAATGTCAGTTTTTAAGATCTTTTAAGATTGCACTACTGTTTTGAAATGTATTCATTACATTAATAACTTAATAACAGGCTATATAAAATTGCCAGAACCAAATGAATTCTACACAGGATTTCTTTTGGTAACTAAGAACAAACTAAAATCATCAAAAAAAGGCCACTATAGCAATCTACTGAAGGACTTAAGAGTTCTCATTTAAATAAAGAACAACTTCTTTCCCATGTTATGGTATCATCCATACTGAACGTACATATTAAGTGTTAAAATGACTGACAACAGTAACATTTAAGAAGTGCACACTTTCTACAAAATGAAGTTGTGCTTGAACCTTCTTAAACTTTACAGTAAATGCTTTCACCATGCAGATCAGCACATATAAATACAATAAATATTTATACTTTAAAATTTTTCTAATAAGAATCTTAGACAATGAAGCTTCTGCTCAACTAACATACATAAAAAAGTAAAGGGTAATTTCAGTTTCATATATTATGCAATGAATAGGCTCAGTATGCACAGATTGATTTTCTGCATGGCTTGTTATTACTAGGTTGCTGTTAAAATTTCTTTCTTAGACTTTGTTAAGACTTGCATTTAAAAATTAGGAAATTATGAAATGTCATTAAATATGAATTACTAACATATGCTAACATGTTTTAAAAAACTAAGCTATCGATAAAAAAATCATAGATGAATATTAAAAGTGTAAACAAAAAGGTGATATTTATGTTTCAGTGCAAAAGAAATAAAAAGCTTCCGATTTCAGACAGGGTGGCACGGTGGCACAGTAGGTAGCGCTGCTGCCTCGCAGTTAGGAGACCAGGGTTCGCTTCCCAGGTCCTCTCTGCGTGGAGTTTGCATGTTCTCCCCATGTCTGCGTGGGTTTCCTACGGGTACTCCAGTTTCCTCCCACAGTCCAAAGACATGCAGGTTAGGTGCATTGGCGATTCTAAATTGTCCCTGGTGTATGCTTGGTGTGTGTGTGTGTGTGTGTGTGTGTGCGCGCGTGCCCTGCGGTGGGCTGACGTCCTGCCTGGGATTTGTTTCCTGCCTTGCGCCCGTGACCCTGTAGTTAGGATATAGCTGGTTGGATAATGGATGGATGGATGGACGATTTCAGACATGCCTAAGAAAACATGCTTGTGAAATGTAAATGCTGTATGTAAAAAATAAATCATTCTTAGTCTAAACTTGGAAAGTTAATAGAGTTCAGCTAGTGCTAAAATGGCAGACATGTGTTCCATCATTGGTCTGTTGGCAGCCTTCTTATTCTGGCATTTGTTCATTCTCCACAGCTTTCTATATCCTACTTCTCCCATGACACAAAACTGCCCAGTATGCTCCCTCCCACCTCATTAATGTGTTTTCCTCTCACAGGCACTTGTAACATAAACCCCAGCTATGTATTTATAGAAGTATAATGCCATATAAAGAATGTTTCAGTCTGAAAAACATCAGGAGCACAAGAAACACAGCAAATTCAGTCAACCTGTCAAATCCGGCCTGCAAGTTTCCCAGATTTCATCAACCCTTAATTTTTTTTTTAATTATTGCTACAGTTTTCCCAGGATGTTGTTTATAATATAATTCTGTTCACAATTATACTTTACTGCAAATGCAAACTGCTTTTTGTAAATAAAAAACATTTTACACTAATAACCAACAAACACAAAATTGCATCTTTTCTGTAATTCATCATTTTAGAAGAAAACCACTATGGATTCAGTGATTTTCTGAATTGTCCCTTACCTTAACATGGCTCTGTGCTCCAAGATTATAAATCTCTGAAGGTTTAACTTCATTAATAATCTTGACCAAGCAAGTGCTGTCTGTAAGATCACCATAATGTAGCTTCATATCTGTAAATAATCAAAAAATATAATAACAAAAAGAATGATATAAAAAGGATATTCACTAAAGTAAATTAAATGGATTGTTGCTCAATGTACCAACTTATGAAAGTATACATAATACAATATATATAACTGAAAACAGAAGTTTAAATTTGCTACTATAACAATAGTGGGGAAAAATTAAATGCCAAATAAAACATAACATTCAAAACATCTAACTGTGCAAGCATTGGGACACAATGATCTCTCTGGCCCACTGGCCCAATGATCTACCATATCAACTTAACACACACATCTTTGGGAATGTGAGATGAAAACTGAGTACCCTGAGAAAAATTGGCCTAGAATGTGCATACTTATTCAAAAGCAATGTTTGCAATATAAGATATGAACCCAGAATAGTGAATACATAGCGCTATCCATCACACTACCAATGCCTAGAAATGGACAGTATGAGTTAGTTATTCTGTTGCATTCTTGATTTATCCTTATAGTCATACATGACCCTTATAGTTAATCATTTAATTTAATTATTAAAAATTCCTGTTTTCCCTTCACAAAGCCACTTGATAGTTGTGTTTCATAAATAAAAACTAACCTAGCCTTAGAAGTAGAAGAGCCAAGGAGGCATTGAACTTTAAACAGTAAATGCACTTAAAAAAGATGAGATACAAGGGTGTTCACTACTCTTGTCTTGTGATACTCTAGTTTCTCAAAAAGGTCTGGTCTCTGTTTAGTACTGGAAAAGTGCTATTGCAGGCAAATCTCACATTACATCAATTATTGGATATAATGGATAATATATCAAACATCAGCAAAGCACTTTCAGTCATGGAAGATCATGTAAGCTTAAAGTTGTCACTGAAAACCAGTCACTTAACCATGGCTGTAGCTTAACTCTTTGGTCAAATACTATTTTCTAGCATTGTTATACCATGGAAGACCCAAAGAGTGTCTGATTTAAAGAGAACATGCCGTAGAGCTGAGCGTAAATGGAGGAAGACTAAACTAACTATTAACTATGAAATATTAAAAGTTAAAATAACAGAATACAATAACACAGTCCGTCTTGAGAGGCACTGCTATTTCTCTAAGACTATAAATAACAATGCTAGTAATCCCAGAGTCTTATTTTCGACGATTGATCGTCTGTTAAACCCAGGTAACTCAAAGGAATGCCTCCGAAGTACTTCCAGTAAAACCTGTGAGGCTATCGCTGTATTTTTCAATCAAAAAATTAATGATATTAGAATTAACATAGTATATCTCCCCAACACTAAGGATCATCCTAAACCCCAGTATTCCGTAATAAACAAATTAAATTCTTTCACTAGGATAGATTTACCTGATTTACATAAAATAATTTCTCAAATGAAACCCTCCACCTGTGCCCTTGACCCAATACCAACAAAATTTTTCAAAGAAGTATCGGGCGTGCTAATTGATAATGTTCTTGACATAGTAAATTCGTCATTAGATACGGGGGTCTTCCCAGACTGTCTTAAGACTGCTGTAGTTAAACCCCTACTTAAGAAAAATAATCTCGACCCCTCTGCTCTTGAAAATTATAGACCCATCTCTAACCTGCCTTTCTTAAGTAAAATTCTAGAGAAGGCAGTCATTATGCAGTTAAATGAGCACCTCAATAAACATGCTATTCTTGATAAATTTCAGTCAGGTTTTAGAACAAATCACAGCACAGAAACTGCACTCGTTAAAGTAGTAAATGACTTGCGGGTAAATGCAGACAGAGGCCATTTATCTGTTCTCATCCTCTTAGATCTGAGTGCTGCATTTGACACCATTGATCATCATATTCTTAAGAATCGCCTTAGTCAATGGGTGGGCCTCTCTGGCAGCGTCTTAAATTGGTTTGAATCCTACCTGGCAGGGAGAAAATTCTTTGTTAGTTGTGGTAATTATAATTCAAAGACACATGATATCCTATATGGTGATCCACAAGGCTCTATCCTGGGTCCGCTGCTCTTCTCAATCTACATGCTTCCATTAGGTCAGATTATCTCGGGACATAACGTGAGCTACCACAGCTATGCTGATGACACACAGCTGTATTTATCAATAGCACCCGATGACCCCGAATCTCTTGATTCGCTAACACAATGTCTAACCTGTATCTCAGAATGGATGAATAGTAACTTTATCAAATTAAATAAAGAGAAAACCAAAATCTTAGTGATTGGAAATAATGGATACAATGAGGCTATTAGAAATAAACTGGATGCATTAGGATTAAAAGTCAAAACGGAGGTAAAAAGCTTAGGGGTAACCATTGACTGTAATCTGAATTTTAAATCACATATTAATCAGATCACTAGGACAGCATTTTTTCACTTAAGACACATAGCAAAAGTTTGACCTCTTACATCATCGAAAGATGCAGAGAAATTAGTTCACGCGTTTGTTTTCAGTCGACTAGATTACTGTAACACACTCCTCTCAGGACTACCCAAAAAAGACATAAATCGTTTGCAACTAGTGCAGAATGCAGCTGCTAGAATCCTTACCAGGAAAAGAAAATCCGAACACATTTCTCCAGTTTTGATGTCACTACACTGGTTACCTGTGTCATTCAGAATTGACTTTAAAATTCTGCTTATGGTTTATAAAGCCTTAAATAATCTCGCTCCATCTTATATATCGGAATGTCTGACACCTTATATTCCAAATCGTAACCTCAGATCCTCAACTGAGTGTCTCCTTAGAATTCCAAGAGCAAAACTTAAAAGAAGTGGTGAGGCGGCCTTCTGCTGTTATGCACCTAAAATCTGGAATAGCCTGCCAGTAGGAATTCGCCAGGCTAATACAGTGGAGCACTTTAAAAAAACTGCTGAAAACACATTATTTTAACATGGCTTTCTCATAACTTCACTGTAATTTAATCCTGATACTCTGTATATCCAATTCATTATAACTATTCATTCAAAATCTGTACTAACCCCTACTCTCTCTTCTGTTTCCTTGACTGGTGTCCTTTTGGTGGTGGCTTGCGCCACCACCATCTACCCAAAGCTCCATGATGTTCCAACAATGATGGATGGATTAAAAGCCAGAAGTCTGTATGACCATCAGCATCAAGTGACTCCGTCAGAACCCTAACTACAAAGAGGACTATTTTCATTTATGTTAGGTAGAATGCCCAGGGGGGACTGGGCGGTCTCGTGGCCTGGAACCCCTACAGATTTTATTTTTTTCTCCAGCCATCTGGAGTTTTTTTTTTGTTTTTTCTGTCCACCCTGGCCATCGGACCTTACTCCTTTTCTATGTTAACTAATGTTATCTTATTTTAATTTTGTATTTTGTCTTTTATTTTTCTTTTCTTCATTATGTAAAGCACTTTGAGCTACTTTTTGTATGAAAATGTGCTATATAAATAAATGTTGTTGTTGTTGTTGTTATTTTTCCTATATGATTCTGTCATTAAAAGAATAAGGTTTATTTTGTAATACAAAGCAACAACACATTAGGCATCTATCCATTTTCTGTACTGCTCAGGACAAAGTGCTAAACAGGACATTTGTCCATCTCAGAGCACATACACACACGCGCGGCCAATCCAGCTGGCCAAAGCATATATGACAGGGAACTCTCAGTACTATTATAAAACACCCCAAATAGAAGTACACAATGAATCACCAACAATGTGAATTAAAGTCCAGTGCCTGAACTACACTGCCTAGCAACAGGAATCATGTTTATTTATTTATTTTTTATTGTATTGATTTTATTAAAATCAAATAACATTCCATACACATAACTCAAGTTTTACAAAAAAAAAAAAAAAAGGTTTGAAACAAATCAACCCAGAATCAGAGCTAGGCAAGCAGTGTAAAACTTTATGCTAGTAAAAATAAGTGAATAGATAAATTAATAAATGAATAAAGATAAATGGAGTAAAAGAGGGGAGAGAACCTGCTTCCTCAATTTAAATGCTTATTCTAAAATGTTATTGATTAGATCCTGCCAGGTTTTGAAAAAGTTTTGTACAGATCCACCAGGAATCCTATTTAGACAATTCACCTCAGAAACCTTAGTGTAATTAGTTAGCTGATACAGTACATGTCTGTATCGTCAGATGGACCTTATACAGGGCACCGTAAAAGTTATTTTTAAAAAAGGGATTCAACCACCTATAAGTGCGCTAAACCACTACATTTAACCAGTCATGAGTATCAATCATCCTCAATATTGACAGATCTTTCTCCACAGAAACTTATCATTCTCATTTCTGCCACATTTAATTTCTTCTCCTGTGCTTGTTTTACTATCCATATCTCAGCTCCATAGATACTGTAACTGCTCGACTTACCATGGTCTTAAAAACCTTACCCTTAACCTTTGCCTTTATTCTTCAATCGTACAATACTCCTGATACCTTCTACCAATTGTTCCAGCCACGCTGCACACTGTGGGTTATCTCTGTATCTAATTCTCCATCTTGGGATACCACTGATCCTAGATATTTAAACATATCCAGTCTTTTCACTAGCTCTCCCTGCAGGCTAACATCTGAATTCTGATTATCATTAAATCTCAGATATTCTATCATCTTATTATTTATCTTCGATCCTCTATTTTCAAAAGCCCTTCTCAGTTCTTCCACCTTCCCTCTCCACTTCTTCCTTTCTAGTGCTACAGAAAGCAATTCCATCAGCAAAAAGCATGGACCAGGGGATTGACCTTTTATCTCATGAGTCAACTTGTCCACAGACCTGGAACAGACCTGCTCTAACTGGAATCTTATCAGTTACCCCAACACTGCTTTTAACCCACATCCTCAATCCCTCATACTTATCCTGGACAACCCCCACATACTGTACTTCTCTGATACTCCTTTCTTTCACATGCACTTCCTCATATACACTAATGAAAAAAATACATAATTTAAATAATATTCTTACATAAAAAACAACATTGTATAAAATAAGAGACAAAAATGCCGGTCCTTTTCAAAAGATTTAACAGAAAACTTACTAGGCAAAATATTTATGAATGGGGACAAATTAATCATTTTGCAGAAAAAAACTACAGCTTTTGAAGTATAACACACATTCCTCTAACATATGCATACATTAAAAGCTGAAAATCCTAAAAACGTGGATCTTTTGGTAATTCAGGTTTTGTGGATGTGTGTAAAAGTCAAATGTTGTAACTATGAATTCTTTATCTTATAAAAAGGATCCCAAATATGTTTAAATAACTATGATGTTGACATTGTCTCAGAATTCAGCTTAGTATGAGAAGCTGTTAAATGTGTCAAGTACACTCAGACTAATGGTTAAATATATAACTTTAAAACAAAAATGGCTGTGTGTGTTTCTGCTATTTACTGCAGGTCACTAATCAGTTTTCATATGCACACCTTTACTCTCTAATTGCAATATTGAAAAGAGTGATACTCTATAGTAGGGTCACCAACTCCGGTCCTGGAGGACCACCGTGGCTGCAGGTTTTCATTCTAACCCTTTTCTTAATGAGTGACCTGTTTTTGCTGCTAATTAACTTCTTTTGAACTACTTTTAATTGACTTGCTCTTGAAGACTCAGGCTCCTTAATTGTTTCTTTTTCCTTAATTAGCAGCTAAACAATAATGAGATACAAAATGAGCCAAAATAACTGGTGTCCATCATAAAATATCTAAAAATAAAGAAAGGTGAAGGTCTCGGGAATGTTGATCTGCTCAGGTCCACAAAACATTTTATCAGTGCTCTCAGAAAAAAGAAAATCAACAGTTTCATTAGTGTCTGCTAATGCACCAAGAGAGCAGCAACAAGCCATGGAATTAAAGAACGGTTTTAATTAATGACAAGACTCGGCGCCTAATTAAGGAACTGGTTGGAGTGAAATTGGTTGGAGTTTGAGGCCCTGACTTAGTTGGTCTTCTCTTTGCTCCCTCACTTCATATTTCATTTCTGTTTGGGTGCCATTTAAGGAAAGAAATGAAGCAATTCAGAGGAATGATGAAGAAATTCAGGGGGAACAAATCTTAAAAGAGAAGTCAATTAAAATAAATTAACAAGAAGTTAATTAGCAGCATAAACACGGCAGTCATTAAAAAAAGGGTTAGAATGAAAACCTGCAGAAACGGTGGTCCTCCAGGACCGGAGTTGGCGATTCCTGCTGTATAGTTTCTGCATGTTATAACTAATACAATGGATTTTTGAATTTATTGTGAAGAATACCGTAAAGACTAACTGTTGTTTGAACAAACAGTAAAAGTTAAATTAAAAAAAATAAATCCTTAACAATTTTTCCTTAGCTGTATTGGTATAATTTTCCAAAATTGTTGCCTTTAGAAATATTATGGGTGAAAATAACATTTTATAGTCCATTTACAGTTTTTCTCAAT
Organism: Erpetoichthys calabaricus; assembly: GCF_900747795.2. Lineage (NCBI taxonomy): Eukaryota > Metazoa > Chordata > Cladistia > Polypteriformes > Polypteridae > Erpetoichthys > Erpetoichthys calabaricus. The sequence goes on along the minus strand of NC_041399.2, from coordinate 150,568,207 downwards.
CACTTACACACTATTACCACATTTATTAACTAAAAATTCCAAACAATACCGCCATCTACCAAAATACAAACTCATTCCCTGAAATTATAACCACCATTCCCCTAGTTCGACACATTACTCAGATTCGTTTCACTTTTCATGCAAAACCTTACACACAAATTTTCATGTATTGGCTCCACTATTTGCTCATTTTAACATTATTCCCCTATTTTGACACATGACTCAGGTTCGTTTCACTTTTTGTGCAAAACTCTACACACAAGTTTCTTTATGCATCATTGGTTTCACAACATGCTCATTTAGAAAGCACTGGCTTCAATATCAACACGTTAGCAGAGCTGGAACACATTTAACACACAATTACCCAGGTGTAAACACTACATGTCAAAATTGTTCACACATTATTCAAAGTTAGGATAGACAGATAAAAGGGTCGTGGGTCAGTTCACTTGTTTTTGGACAATGAATCAATCACCACAGGAAGAAAGAGAAAAAGGACACAGGATGGGAAGTGAAAGAGGACAATAAAGAATGATAGCAAGAACAAGGAGACAAATAGTTTCAAATGAGATTTGTGCTACTTTTGTTGGCCACGTCCTTGACTGTAGTACTGTACAGCACTATATAGTGTAGAACAAACTGTATTTATGGTCTCCCTTCCCTTTTTTCTTACTCTAGAAATGTGTTTCAGAGTAGTCATTTACTGTAGTGTGTGTCATCTTTTGTAGAGAATCTTTAAAACTAAAGCAAGACACACTGCTTACGAGCTCATCTTTGTTCACGAGGCAGGCTTCAACCTCACTAAAAGGAGGAGGAGTGGGAGGAACATAATTAGAAAATGGGCTGTTGTGAATGTCCCTGGCCAATGAGAGGGGAATGTGTACCACTATCAGCCACTGAGGGGTCCTCCATCGACAAGCCATCCTTCTACTGGCTTTCCTCGATGGTCTCTGAGATCATGTACACCAACTTCACCAGAAAGAGCCAGCACAACCAGAGCAGCCATGCTACATTGTATTTTGGGACAATGTAGGTTTCCACCAGGCTGCTCTGGTTTGTGACTGGTTCACCAGCAACATCTTTCTGCCTGCATATTCTCCATTCCTAAAACCTACAGAAACGTTTTTTCAACATGGCGGTGAAAAGTCTACAGCCAAGACCACTACATTCTTGTTCACCTCCTCCTCCAGGCCATGGAGTAAGCTTGTTTAGACATTACAGTTGAAGCTTGTCAGGGACGGATAAGGCATGCAAGGGTTTTTTCCCCCTCTGCATAACCAGGGCTTCATATTGCATGTGATGTTGATGAGATTCTCTGGCCTGACCCCAACCAGAGGAGGAATGCTGCAGCTGAACAGAATTTTGTTTTTCCTTCGAATTTTTTATGTACCGTGTTATACATTAAAGGATACAATTTTGTAGAAAATTTCTACATTTGCTGTGTTTATAGTGTTCATTATATAAAGATATTAGGGGGGGATAAGTAACAGTGCTCATTGCAGTAACAGGTTTTAACAGTAGGGTTCTGAAATTATCTCAGTATGGTGTAAGGTTATGTTGTAGTGTATTTGTTTTTGGGGGCTTTTGTGTGATGTCTGAAGGCAAACTTTGATTCTGATATAAGATTACATGGTTTTGTGTAAAGAGTTTGGTTTTGACCTGGAAGTTTAAAGTTTACGGAGTTGAGTTTGCAATTATGAAATTATGTTTAGAGTTTTGGGAAATGGAGCTTAGTTAGTTCCGGCGCCGCCGAGAGTGGCAGCCTTTTCAGCAGCTCCGTGTATGACTGTATGTGTATGTGTACTTTTCTACTTTTATTTTTCTATTTTTATTTATTGATCACTCCTATCACTTTATTTTATGTGGATTCGTTCCCTGGAAACACTTACTTTTACAACGTGGGCATGGATTTTTACACGCCGAGACTCGTCTATTCAAGTACTCAACTTCGAGCGCTGAGAACAAATGCCAGTGCCGGTGTGGTTCCCTACTTACCCGACGAGGTAAGAAGAAGGCGGTATCATGGCAGCAGAGCCGGCACTAAGCTAAAAATGAGGCGGCTTGCGAGAAAGTGGAGTTTTAAGCCTTCTGTGATTCTGGGAAATGTGAACTCAATCTCAAATAAGATCGACGAACTGGCTGCGTTGGTGAAAAATGTCAGAACCTACAGAGAATGCAGTTTGTTGTGTTTTTGTGAAACGTGGCTAACTACGAAAGGACAGAGCCGGTTATACTTCCTTAGAAGGCTGGCGTCCTTCAACATCTGCAATAAGATGCTGCAGATGTTCTATCAGACGGTTGTGGCGAGTGCCCTCTTCTATGCAGTGGTGTGCTGGGGAGGCAGCATTAAGAAGAAAGACGTCTCATGCCTGGACAAACTGGTGAGGAAGGCAGTCTCTATTGTTGGCATGGAGCTGGACAGTTTGACATCTGTGGCAGAGTAACGAGTGCTCAGCAGGCTCCTATCAATTATGGAAAATCCACTGCATCCACTAAACAGTGTCATCTCCAGACAGAAGAGCAGCTTCAGCAACAGACTGCTGTCACTGTCCTGCTCCACTGATAGACTGAGAAGATCGTTCCTCCCCCAAACTATGCGACTCTTCAATTCCACCCCTTTGGGGGGGGGGGTAAACATTAACATTATACAAAGAAATTGTCTGTTTTTTACCTGCATTATTATCAATCTTTAATTTAATATTGTTTTTTTTGTATCAGTAAGGTGCTGCTGGAGTATGTGAATTTCCCCTTGGGATTAATAAAGTATCTATCTATCTATCTATTTTCAAAAAAAGCAAAAAGCAATCAAGAAAAACTATAAACTTTTATAAAAAAATTAAAAAAATAAAAATTACTAGTAGCCTGCCATAAGATATTCTGATTAAAGATAACTAAGGACCTCTAACACCAGTCTCTCTTTGACAACTTTCACTTCTGCCTCCTACTCCAAGTTCAATGAGCACTAAGGCATAAGGCAATTTTAAACCCAATCACAACTCATTCACTTTTAAGGGCACAGATAGGTCTTTTTGGTGCCAGGCACCATAGGCTACAACTTACTCTAGCACCCTCTAGTATCTTTGCACCCCATTAGCAGTGCTTAAAGGGAATTTTTAACAAACTGTCTTCAAGCTGTGTGCATTCCAACTCTTTGTTGTTCTTTTTTGGTTGCAGCAAGATTCCACCTGGCCTTACTGAAAATGTATATTTCCACTAGCCTCCTGGGAACCTCATACAATCTAACTCTTGGAGGGTTGTGCACCTTTAGTATGCTGAATGTTAGCTGCCTTCACCAGTCCCAAGAAGGGGAATAATACCTGATCTTTGGAGCCAGGATACAATCAAGAATTTTCAGCAGAATGAAGAATAATATACAGTATAATCATTGTGATGGTATTTTAAAAACTGTGTAATCTAGTAATTATTCCAATCAGGAAAAAAGTGTCTAAAAGAAATTCTGATGATCAAAAATAATACTATTCATTTAAATCAATGACAAAGATTAGGGGATGGACAAGGAAAAACACAAGCAAAAAATTAACACTAACAATTGATATATGTAAAAGGAAAAAAAATTGCAGTCCAATCAGTGCTGTCTTTTACATGTTTTGCACCATCTATCACACGGGTGTCGAACTCCAGGCCTGGAGGGTCGCAGTAGCTGCAGGTTTTCATTCTAACCATCTTCTTCATTAGTGACCAGTTTTTCCTGCTAATTAATTTATTTTGCTTTAGTTTTAATTAACTTGACTCAGGCCCCTTAGTTGTCTCTTTTTTTAAGTAGCAGCCAAACAATAATGAGACACAAAATGAGCCGCCACACGACCAGCTCACCTGTGCCCATCACACAATATCTGAAAATAAAGAAAAGTGAAGGTCTCGGTAAGGTTGATCTCTCGGGTCACCAAAACATTTTGACGAACAAAAAAATCAACAGTTTTGGAAATGTCTATTGCGGCAGAATGAGAGCAGCAACAGGCCACAAAATTAAATAACGGGCTTAATTAACAGCAAGAATCAGCTTCTCATAAATAGATTGGTCGGAGTGAAATTGGTTGGAGTTTGAAATCCCAATTTAGCTGCTCATCTGTTGTAGCTCATTTCTGTTTGGCTGCCATTTCATGAAGAAATTAATCAATTCAGAGGACTGAATCCTTAAAAACAGGGCTATTAAAATGAAGGGAAAAGGAGTTAATTAACAGTGAAAACTGGTCACTGATTAGGAATAAAAACCTACAGCCACTGTGGCCCTCCAGGCCTGGAGTTTAACACCCCTGATCTATCAGCTTGCTGTCTTATTCACTTTGACCTCTTCTCTCTCGAGTCCTCCAAAACATATATTTATTGGTTTTAAAACCTTTGCCACTCACATACTAAAATTTCTGGATTACTATCAGAATTACTTCTGGAACTTGATGTTGTCCTCCAAACCTTCAAGGCTCCCAAGTCACAGTTTACTCTGGTGGACTTTGATATCACTGCGTCCTTCAGTCATCATCTGCATTTTCTGTATAAGCTATTTCTTAATTGCTTCCTGTTGGGTTTACCTACTACATTCTACAGTAGATCCTACAGGAATAATATAGGCTTCCTGCCAAACTGCTTTCCTGAGGTACTTCACTAGAATGTAAGGAACCTACCACCTTGTCTGTCCTGCACCTGTCTAATTATAAATGTATGCTTCTCTCTAGACAATACCTCTTTCAGGCCTTTCCACATCTGTTAGAGCCTCATATGTCTTTTTGCCCAGAACACCACATTTCCAGCTGCCAATTGCCCTCACATACAGTATGAAGTAAAGAAATGTTTTCTCCAAAGTTACCATACATTAGAAAGACATAATACTAAAACTGTAACGACTGCGGTCAGGTTCCCCAAAAAAAGCAATAAAGAGAATAAGAGGCTACATTCATGAGACAGGACATTAAATGTTCTTTGATAAAGTACAGGCTACAGCAAAAGCAACTGTGCAGGGTCAAGTAGAATCTAAACCAAAAAATGTGATTCAATTCATCCATACGCATAAAACAAGAACCAGCTCTGGACATTACGCCATTGCACAAACCCATCCATCCATCCATCCATTGTCTCCCGCTTATCCGAGGTCAGGTCGCGGGGGCAGCAGCTTGAGCAGAGATGCCCAGACTTCCCTCTCCCCAGCCACTTCTTCTAGCTCTTCCGGGAGAATCCCAAGGCGTTCCCAGGCCAGTCGAGAGACATAGTCCCTCCAGCGTGTCCTGGGTCTTCCCCGGGGCCTCCTCCCGGTTGGACGTGCCTGGAACACCTCACCAGGAAGGCGTCCAGGAGGCATCCTGATCAGATGCCCGAGCCACCTCATCTGACTCCTCTCGATGCGGAGGAGCAGCGGCTCTACTCTGAGCCCCTCCCGGATGACTGAGCTTCTCACCCTATCTTTAAGGGAAAGCCCAGACACCCTGCGGAGGAAACTCATTTCAGCCGCTTGTATTCGCGATCTCGTTCTTTCGGTCACTACCCATAGCTCATGACCATAGGTGAGGGTAGGAACATAGATCGACTGGTAAATTGAGAGCTTCGCCTTGCGGCTCAGCTCCTTTTTCACCACGACAGACCGATGCAACGCCCGCATTACTGCGGATGCCGCACTGATCCGCCTGTCGATCTCACGCTCCATTCTTCCCTCACTCGTGAACAAGACCCCGAGATACTTGAACTCCTCCACTTGGGGCAGGATCTCGCTACCAACCCTGAGAGGGCACTCCACCCTTTTCCGGTTGAGGACCATGGTCTCGGATTTGGAGGTGCCGATTCTCATCCCAGCCGCTTCACACTCGGCTGCGAACCGATCCAGAGAGAGCTGAAGATCACGGCCTGATGAAGCAAACAGGACAACATCATCTGCAAAAAGCAGTGACCCAATCCTGAGCCGACCAAACCGGACCCCCTCAACACCCTGGCTGCGCCTAGAAATTCTGTCCATAAAAGTTATGAACAGAATCGGTGACAAAGGGCAGCCCTGGCGGAGTCCAACTCTCACTGGAAACGGGTTCGACTTACTGCCGGCAATGCGGACCAAGCTCTGGCACTGATCGTACAGGGACTGAACAGCCCTTATCAGGGGGGCCGGTACCCCATACTCTCGGAGTACCCCCCACAGGATTCCCCGAGGGACACGGTCGAATGCTTTTTCTAAGTCCACAAAACACATGTAGACTGGTTGGGCAAACTCCCATGCACCCTCCAGGACCCTGCTAAGGGTATAGAGCTGGTCCACTGTTCCGCGACCAGGACGAAAACCACACTGTTCCTCCTGAATCCGAGGCTTGACTATCCGACGGACCCTCCTCTCCAGGACCCCTGAATAGACTTTTCCAGGGAGGCTGAGGAGTGTGATCCCTCTGTAGTTGGAACACACCCTCCGATCCCCCTTCTTAAAGAGGGGGACCACCACCCCGGTCTGCCAATCCAGAGGCACTGTCCCTGATGTCCATGCGATGTTGCAGAGGCGTGTCAGCCAAGACAGTCCTACAACATCCAGAGCCTTTAGGAACTCCGGGCGTATCTCATCCACCCCCGGGGCCCTGCCACCAAGGAGTTTTTTGACCACCTCGGTGACCTCAGTCCCAGAGATGGGGGAGCCCACCTCTGAGTCCCCAGGCTCTGCTTCCTCATTGGAAGGCATGTTAATGGGATTGAGGAGGTCTTCGAAGTATTCCCCCCACCGACCCACAACGTCCTGAGTCGAGGTCAGCAGCGCACCATCCCCACCATATACAGTGTTGACACTGCACTGCTTCCCCTTCCTGAGACGCCGGATGGTGGACCAGAATCTCCTCGAAGCCGTCCGAAAGTCATTCTCCATGGCCTCCCCAAACTCCTCCCACGCCCGAGTTTTTGCCTCAGCAACCACCAAAGCCGCATTCCGCTTGGCCTGCCGGTACCTATCAGCTGCCTCCGGGGTCCCACAGGACAAAAGGGTCCTGTAGGACTCCTTCTTCAGCTTGACGGCATCCTTCACCGCCGGTGTCCACCAGCGGGTTCGGGGATTGCCGCCACGACAGGCACCGACCACCTTACGGCCACAGCTCCGGTCAGCTGCCTCAACAATAGAGGCACGGAACATGGCCCATTCGGACTCAATGTCCCCCACCTCCCTCGGGATGTGGTCGAAGTTCTGCCGGAGGTGGGAGTTGAAGCTACTTCTGACAGGGGGCTCTGCCAGACGTTCCCAGCAGACCCTCACAACACGTTTGGGCCTACCACGCCTGACCGGCATCCTCCCCCACCATCGAAGCCAACTCACCACCAGGTGGTGATTAGTTGACAGCTCCGCCCCTCTCTTCACCCGAGTGTCCAAGACATGTGGCCGCAAGTCCGACGACACGACCACAAAGTCGATCATCGAACTGAGGCCTAGGGTGTCCTGGTGCCAAGTGCACATATGAACACCCCTATGCTTGAACATGGTGTTCGTTATGGACAATCCGTGACGAGCACAGAAGTCCAATAACAAAACACCGCTCGGGTTCAGATCAGGGGGGGCCATTCCTCCCAATCACGCCCTTCCAGGTCTCACTGTCATTGCCCACGTGAGCATTGAAGTCTCCCAGCAGAACGAGGGAGTCCCCAGAAGGTATGCCCTCTAGCACCCCCTCCAGGGACTCCAAAAAGGGTGGGTACTCCGAACTGCTGTTCGGTGCATACGCACAAACAACAGTTAGGACCCGTCCCCCCACCCGAAGGCGAAGGGAGGCTACCCTCTCGTCCACCGGGGTAAACCCCAATGTACAGGCTCCAAGTTGGGGGGCAATAAGTATACCCACACCTGCTCGGCGCCTCTCACCGGGGGCAACTCCAGAGTGGTAGAGAGTCCAGCCCCTCTCAAGGAGATTGGTTCCAGAGTCCAAGCTGTGCGTCGAGGTGAGCCCAACTATATCTAGCCGGAACCTCTCAACTTCGCGCACTAGCTCAGGCTCCTTCCCCTTCAGAGAGGTGACATTCCACGTCCCAAGAGCCAGTTTCTGTAGCCGAGGGTCGGACCGCCAAGGTCCCCGCCTTCGGCCACCACCCAACTCACACTGCACCCGACCTCCTTGGCCCCTCCCATAGGTGGTGAGCCCATGGGAAGGGGGACCCACGTTGCCTCTTCGGGCTGTGCCCGGCCGAGCCCCATGGGTGCAGGCCCGGCCACCAGGCGCTTGCCATCGAGCCCCACCTCCAGGCCTGGCTCCAGAGTGGGGCCCCGGTGACTCGCGTCCGGGCAAGGGAAAACGCCGTCCAAAATGGGTTTTCTTCATAGGAGGTTTGTTTAACCGCTCTTTGTCTCATCCCTCACCTAGGACCAGTTTGCCTTGGGTGGCCCTACCAGGGGCATAAAGCCCCGGACAACAGAGCTCCTAGGATCATTGGGACACGCAAACCCCTCCACCACGATAAGGTGACGGTTAAAGGAGGGGATTGCACAAACCCTCATTCATTTATACGGGCCAATTCACAGTCACCAGTGAATATAGCCTGCATGTCTTTAACATCTCTGCTGAAAGGCAGGGACCCTGAAGAAAACCCCATACAAAGACAAAGAGGAATGTGCAAACTGTGAGTGACAGTGACTTGAACTTGGATTAAAACCCAGTCTCCTGGAGCAATGAGGTGACAGTGCCAACTACTGAACCTACACAGCACCCTGTGGTGTTAATTAAATCCTAAAATATTGGTGTTTAAGTGTTTTTTTCTAAGCAAATTAAAGCTGTGTATTGCCAGTTCTACAAGAAAAATCTACAATGAAAGGACAATATGTAGGTTTATTTTATAAAACCTCCTCACCGAAAGCTTTATTGATTGTTTCATTGCATTAATTTATAGAAAAGACAAATATTTTGCTTTTGTAAGCTGACTGTCAATTTAAAATAACATGTAGCAGTACAGGGTGGCACAATAGCAGAGTGGTAGTGCTGCTGCCTCGCAAAAAAAGGTGCATGGCCCAGATGATCCCTGCATGGCACTTGGGTTTTCTCTAGATGCTCTGGTTTACTCCCACCTCCCAAAGACATGCAGGTCAGGTAGATTGGTGATACTAACTTGTGCTTGTGCACACCCTGTGATGGACTGATGCCCTGTCCATAGCAGATTAAAAAAACACTGAGTGCTTTAAGGAATACAAATTTAAAATGACATTAAAAAAAATCTAACAGTCTAACATACTTACTCTTTTAATTCATTTTTCAAAAATATATGAATTTAACACTCTGTACCTTGCTGTAAGCTGGTTTCCTAAGAAAGCTGCTGTGTAAAAATAAATTGAAATATAATTTACTTTTCAAAATGCTGTCAAGATGTGCTAGGCATAAGTGTTATAATAAGATGACGTTACAGATACATGGACTGAAGCATTTAACACCTTTAATAAAAAGTGACATAGAACCAAGATTAAATAACTACTTCTTTATCAGTTTAAATTTGTGCATGCCAGCACAGGAGTAGACAACACTATTCCTTTGCTCCATACTATCACAATCACACTGATAAAAGCTAAACTAATTGGGGAAATCAACTGTTAATGAATGAGGTTCCTTGTGAACAGACTATATATTTTTGAAATTCATCACCTGCTGCCAAAATATTTGGAAAGTCATTGCAGTGCACTCTTATATTGTCTGGTTTAGAAAAAGTTTTAAATTCCAAACAAAATGCTGCATTTTTCCCAGAAAGTTTCAAAATAAACCATATCTTAACCCCTTACTGCAAGTTCTGGAAGAGAGCACACAAAATATACCTCCATATTTCTTATTTATTAATTTGCACTACTGGGTTTATGTTTTATATTGACTTGATTTTGAAAGTGTTCTACAGCAATTTTCAGATTCAATTTACAAAGTTAAATATAGCTATGACAGTTTTACAAACACCAAAACTGAAGACTAATCTGCAAAATTTTAAAACACAAAAGGCCATGGCTTCCTCTTACCTGGAGATGGTGAAAACATAAATTCTGATAGAAATTCGCTTTTAAGCAAAATGATTATAACGTTTAAGTAAATGTAAAATTCTTGAAAGGTTATAAGTGAATTCTTACACTCTCAGTTTCTATAAATTGTCAAAATTTAGTATTTAGAATTTTATAGAGCTGTTCAAGACAAGGGAATGAGGTTTATAACATTTGATAGCCCTTGTCACACATGTGCGAGTAGGAGGCAGCTAAAGGGCTTGAGTAATTGTTATACTACACCAAACCAGGGGGTGGCGAGGTGCGCTGGCTGTCTCTCTTAGTTCCTTGCAGACCATTCTCGGGAAATCCCACCAGGTTGCGGCACCTCTGAAGACGTCAATACAATATATTGAAGGCTAATACAGTGGAGCACTTTAAAAAACTGCTGAAAACACATTACTTTAACATGGCCTTCTCATAACTTCACTGTAAATTAAATCCTGATACTCTGTATATCCAATTCATTATGATAACTTTTCATGGTAGCTCTAAAATCTGTACTAACCCCTACTCTCTCTTCTGTTTCCTTTTGCGGTTGCGCCACCACCATCTACTCAAAGTACCACGATGTTCCAACAAGGATGGATGGATTAAAAGCCAGAAGTCTGTATGACCATCAGCATCAAGTGACTCCGTGAGAACCCTAACTACAAAGAGGACTATTTCATTTATGTTAGGTAGAATGCCCAGAGGTGACTGGGTGGTCTCGTGGCCTGGAACCCCTACAGATTTTACTTTTTTCTCCAGCCTTCTGGAGTTTTTTTTTTGTTTTTTCTGTCCCCCCTGGCCATCGGACCTTACTCTTATTCTATGTTAACTAATGTCTTATTTTAATTTCTTATTTTGTCTTTTATTTTTCTTTTCTTCATTATGTAAAGCACTTTGAGCTACTTTTTGTATGAAAATGTGCTATATAAATAAATGTTGTTGTTGTTGTTGTCACTTTCGGTCCTGGTGCCTCTGAAGACATCACTTCTGGCCCCAGTACTTGGGATGACGTCACTTCTAGTCCCAGGGGGTTTGTGATGACGTCACTTCTGGAGCCAACCAACCAAAGACGTCATTTCCGGTTCCGGCATCAATGACGTCACTTCCTCCACCGGGTTTTAAAGCCGCCATCTTACCTCCTCATATTCAGTTCTGTTTTGGACTCAATATTGTGAACAACTCTTGAAACTTTAACCTTTTCAAGACAGGGCATATTATAAGGGTGGCTGCCCCAAACCTTTCTGACAGTGGCATAGTTGGTAGGATGATATGTTCCCAGAAGAAATCGGGACAGGACCTAAAACCAAACCAGGCGGGAAAGTACTGGGGCCGAGTTTCTGGGTGGGGAGTTCGTCTGGGGGTCAGGAGTAACTCTGTATAGCCTTTGATCCCTAAATATGAAACCAGGTTAGTACTGTACTTAACCACAGGGAGAGTATGGAAGAGACTCCCAGACGTGGACTGGTTCCTGGGGAGGAAACGAAGGGGGCTCATTATGTTCTCTCGGAGGAGAGAGCTGAGCCGCCCATTGGGGATGAGACCCTAAATAAATATGGTCTTTCCCCAGACCAGCAGGTAGAAAAATTACGAATCTGGGAATTCGACCCTGAAAAATCAACTAGGGAGCAAGCAGAGGCTATCTGGTCACAATGGCTACAGCTGTTTGAGCTGAACACTTTCCAAATAATGCAGCAGGTGGCCTGCTTCCTTATAATAAAGAGCCCTCCCACAAACTTTACTCAGCCAGTCTAGGGAGAATTCCACATCATGGAGGAGCTTATAAGGCTCATAGAAACAACAACTAAGCCAGCCTCGCAATCTGGGAGAGTGGAACGGTCCTCTAGTGCAGTGGTCCCCAACCTTCTTGACAGCAAGGACCACTTTATTATATGCAAATTTTTCCACGGACCGGTCGGGGGGGGGGGGGGGGCAGTTTTATACACAATTTACATAACATTTCTATTATTATTAAGTTATTAAGCAGTTCACATACGTTTGCAAAACGAGATTTTTCTTCTTTATTTGCATATAACAAAGACATATGCTTTGCATTTGCCATTCCAACAGATTGCACATCACAAACATTAACACTGTTATCGTTTTTTCATGTCTGCCGTTTCTATAGGAGGGTGATAATGAGTTAAATTCCAATGGATATTTTTCAAATGTTGACAAGCAATAAGCAAAAGGTATCACTGAAAACCACAGAAAACATCCATCCATCCATTTTCCAACCTGCTGAAACCGAACACAGGGTCACGGGGGTCTGCTGGAGCCAATCCCAGCCAACACAGGGCACAAGGCAGGAACCAATCCCGGGCAGGGTGCCAACCCACCGCAGGACACACACAAACACACCCACACACCAAGCAAACACTAGGGCCAATTCAGAAAACAAAAACAGCAAAAAAAAAAAAAAAACAGTACGAGGAAAGTTCGAAGAAAGAATTTTTTTTACAATATTTCTGTTTGGGGATCGTTGTGTAAATGTGTACAACTGAGATGTGACCACAGATCTAACTGCTCTGTGGATGATTCATTCAAGCATTTCAAGGTCACTTCGTTGTAATGAAAGCATCTGCTGAATGTACTTCGTAGTAACACGATTTCTATAGACTTGTATCATATGGGGAAACTGTCAGGACCATAAAATACTTTGTTGTAATACTCTCTCACCTCAGTCTCTCTCCTCTCTCTGCGCCGCTGCAAAGCCCCGTCCGCCAAGCGTTCTGAAAAGTCTGAGTGAGTCTCCGTTGCCGGCAGTTCTCTCGCGGCCCGGCTATCAGACGGCTGCGGCCCGGTAGTGGGTCGCGGACCGGTGGTTGGGGATCCCTGCTCTAGTGGACTCCGTGGGGATTACATCCCACAAACTAGGTCCCTTTCATATACACCAGAGCCTGTTCCGAAGTTCCAGGGCCGCTGGGCACGCAACCGGATAAGGAGGAATGCAGGTGGAGGGGGAGGGGTGGTTTATGTGCTCTTGCCAACCCCCTGACGCTATCACATACAGGAACAGTAGTAACTAATGGATTCAAAGTTGAAGCACTCTTTGATTCTGGCAGCAACATTTCCATTGTTGATTGATGATATGTATTACTGCGACAACGGATAAAAGTAAAGACCAGTATTACATGCATACATGGCGAGGTCTGTAAATATGAAATCATCCAATGTTTCATCAGTTAGGGAGGATCACTGAAAAAATTCCCTGTGGCGGTCCTCCCCAAACCACCATTTCTGGTGATTCTGGGGCGGGACTGGTCTGAAAATAAATGCGGCATACTTCTGACTACTCCCAATCGACACTTGGGCCTAGTTAAAGATGGGGTTGACCCGACTCAAGCTGCCTCCTCGCCGCATAATCTGCCGGTGGAGAGAGATACGGAAGCCCAAGAAGGGGATGGGAGATTCCTGGTCCGTCACAGGATATGTCATCAACCTGCGCCTGCTGTCCTGCTGGGGACAGGAGGAACTGGGATCAGCTCCTCCCCCTCAAGCTCTTTGCCTATCGGGAAGTCCCACAAGCCTCTACGGGGTTCTCACCATATGGATTATTATACAGACGACAACCCAGGAGAATATTGGATATTTTGAAAGAAGGATGGGTGGCTCTTCCCTCTACCAATATGCAGTATTAGAATACATCACACAGTTACGCGATTGATTGGGGAAAATTCAACCTATTTTAAAAATTCATATGGAGGAGGCGTAAGCAGCACAGGCCCACTATTATGATTGTGGTACGACTCTCCGAGACTTCCAACCAGGGGATCGTGTCATGGTTTTGTTTCCTATCTCCCATTCTAAATTACTTGCCCATTGGCAAGGCCCTTATGAAATTAAGGAGAGAAAAGGGCTCGTCGATTATTTGGTGAAAAAACCCAATCGTTGACCGAACAAGTAGGTTTACCATGTGAACTTGCTGAAGCTGTGGAAGGAAAGGAATCCAGATCCCTTCTCCGCTCAGCCCCGCTCATTCTCTGCTCACACTAACACCCTTAATTTTGGAGCGGAATTAAATTCCAGACAGAGACGGAAGCTTGAAACAGCTATCCTGTCCATCCCGGAGGTAGTGAGCGAAAAGCCAGGAAGGACCTCTCTGATTGCGCACAACAAAGTGACAGAGCCCGGGGTTAACATTCAAAAGCGCCCCTATAGACTTCCTGAGGCAAAGAAAGTAGAAGTTTAGCTTGAAATCAAGTGCATGCTGGAACTAGGTGTGATAGAGGAAAGTTATAGTCCCTGGTCCAGTCAGATTGTCTTGGTTTGTAAGCCTGATAGCAGTTGGAGGTTTTGCAATGACTTCCGTCGACTTAATCAGGTCTCCCAATTTGATGCTTATCTGATGCCTCAAGTGGACAACCTCCTCGATATGCTTGGTCAGGCGAAATTTTTGACCACACTTGATATGACAAAGGGGTACTGGCAAATTCCTTTAACAGACTCCGCAAAGGTCAAGACTACATTTAGCACCCCTAGCGGACACTGGTTGTATCACATCCTTCATTTTGGGTTACACAGGGCACCTGCGACTTTCCAACGTCAGGTGGATAAAGTGCTCCGTCCCCATAATGCATATAGTGAAGACATCACTTATGGTTCCGGCGCCTCTGAAGACGTCACTTCTGGTCCTGGAGCTTGTGATGGAGACGTCACTTCCTCCACCGGCCTTTAAAGCCGCCATCTTACCTCCTCATATTCAGTTCTATTTTGGACTCAGTATTGTGAAACTTTAACCTTTTCAAGACAGGGCATATTATACGGGTGGCTGCCCCAAACCTTTACGATGTCTGTTGGTCATTTTTCTGACAACTTCCATTTGGGGATGGGAGGGTCTATCCACAGAAATGCCCATTGACTTATAATGCTCTGCAAGCTCCGATATTTTCAGTGTCCTTTCTCTTTAAAATGACTTGTGATATTATTTTCTCATAAAGAAAAAAAATGTAATCATGAATATATTTACATACATATTTATTGTTGTTGAGGGCTTATAAAAATATTTAAATTACTTAATAGTAGAAGTCATTTCTGATTTCTTCTTCAAAAGGAAGACAAACATTTTACAGTGCTGTTCTTTAATGCATAGCAACATAATTTCCATGAAATTCAATTTAATGATATTCATACAATTAAAAGACAACCAGGATCAACAATTCTGAACTGTCAATAACCAACACTTTTAACACAAGCACACTTGGCCACATTCATTAAATAACTGCAGAAAAATTCTGAAGATGAAGTTTTTGCATCCCACAGATTGTTGGTAAGCATTGGAATCTGGTAGCCTGGTCTTTAATAAACTAAGCAATTTAACTGAGGGATGGAAAGTCAATAGATTGTAAGAAGGGTACTGGATTTAATTCATTAATGTATTATTAAAATAATGTATATTTATTAAGGGCATCAATTTAAATATAATATATATTTTTAACACGTTTAGTAAATTTGTTTTTTTACACTGCCAACTTAAATGTTTTTCTACTATTCCTTCCATTTTATAGCCATAGGCTGCTTTAAAAGCTGGTCATGAGACAATTTAAATTTGTACCAAAATGTACTGCAAAACACATATCCACTCCATATTTCATTTATAAACCCTATCAAAATATACATCATTCTCAGCTTATACCCTACTCTATTTGCACTCTTATCCCCCTAGATAGCCCTTTAGTCTGGGGTAAATAAGCAAACATACTTGGCAAAAAGTGGAATTTTTGCATTACCCCAACAGAAATAACTCAATAATAAATACATACTTCCTTCTGTATGGGTTTGAGGATCTTTGTATAGGTGTTCAATCCTTCCAGTATTAAATGAGCTAGATCTTCGTACAATGCCATGCACCTGGAAGAACATAAAAAAAATTAGACTAAAATGCCCAAAATAAAGATTATGTATTCTTATAGAGAATTGTCTCATTTATCTGTTGTCAGTCTTCTTGAAAAAACAGTACTCAAAAATCCACATTTATAGGTGTTCAAACACATTTACAAAATTTTCATTCTCTTCACCATTCCGTACTGCTCAGCCCAGGGCTTTCAGAGCTTATATATTTCCTGGTATGAACATCCTTTTCAGTGAAAATGTTCAGATTACTCAGTGCTGCTGGAATTGGCCAATATGACCAATAAACAAGTGATAAAGAATTGTCAGTTTTTAGTTGTACATTAGACGTAATCATTATCAGACAAGCTTAAACAGAGTCAGTTTCAAGTTACATAAATCTGTATATAACAAATAAATGAGACCATTGTAATTTTGTAATTACATCTAGCATGTTTATGGGCAATGTAGGAAACATATGAGTAAATGAGTCTAACTGAAGAAAGGTAGGTTGGGCAGAGCATAACAATATTCTTCAATGTTTTTTGTTAGGTCAGTGAGATTCCTCATATTTCTCATGCAAACCAGATAGTGTAAATGTCATAATGGTAAACATTTTGAATTTATTACATTTGTCAAAGATCACTGTCAGTATTTACTTATTGATTACACTAAATGTGAAAGTGTGTCACAGTAGAAGCAGTATATGAATTTGTAAAGATGACATAAAACTTACTTTTTGAGCTATTTTGAAAATCTACTTTAGTCTTGAAAAAGTTATTAAGTAGCTCTGAGAATATAGTGTAAAGCAGCACTAGGAATAGCATTGCATGCAATGGAGCTGGAGGTTTTCATCATAGTAATGAAGTAACTCTTAATGTAAACTGATCAACAGTATCCCAAAACAGCTGTTAAAGTGTTTCAGAACCCGCATAATTCATTTCACCTATCTGTGCTATCCACATAGAATCCACATAGGCATTCTTGAACACAATTTGAACATTTCTGGAATGAAGTTTGTGTGTGTGGGTGTCTGTAGCACACATACTATAACTCATGAACAAATCAACAAATCATAATCAAATCTTTAACTCTTTTTTACAGTCATAAAAGACTACTGATTTTGAATAAAACTGGGCTTGTGGAATTTTGTTTTACTGAACAAAATTTTTGAAAAGAACTTCTATTAAAAATTTGCAAAGAAAATATCTACAAAGATCTACTGTTTTCCAACACTTCATCCAAATTTGCAATTGTTTGTGACTCTGTAATCTCCTTTACATGTACTTTACAGAAAGGCCTGGCTAAGACACTGCAGTTGTAAAATGAACACTGATGATGGTTTAATTATTAAAAAATTAGGTACATAGGGCATATACTGTAAATGCTAAAGACAATGATCAAAGTATGGAAAAAGGCAAACTTCTATTAATGAAATTGATATGATTGACAGTGTTAAGCATTAAATGTTTACATTACACAAAAGAAAAAACAAATGGTCAGCAAAGTGGTAGTGCTGCTGCCTCACAGGAAGGAAACTGGAGTTCACATCCTGGGCGCATGAAGTTTGCATGTTCTCCCCTTATCCGCCTGTGTTTATTCTGGGTGGTCCAGTTTGCTCCCACGGTCAAGAGACATGCAGGTTAGCTGAATTGCTGAGTTAGCCCTGGAGTGTTGACACTGCAGTGGATTGGTATCTTATGCAAGGATTGTTCCTGCATTGCATCTGATGCTTGGGGGGATTGGCTCCAGCTGCACCATGACCCTGCTCTGGATAAGATGGAAAAAAGTATGGATGATAAATAAACTAAAATGGTTTGAAAATACTTTCAAAATTAGTTTTGAGAATTTCATTTTCAATTCAGTTTATTTTTGTATAGTGCTCTTCACTGAGCACAGGCTCATAGCGCAAAAAAACATATAAAGAGAAATCTCACTATATTTTAAGATAGTGTATTTTTATTTTAATGAAAGAGTAATTTTTTATATTAAATTCATCTATTTTCTGTTCCTACCT
Organism: Erpetoichthys calabaricus; assembly: GCF_900747795.2. Taxonomy (NCBI): domain Eukaryota; kingdom Metazoa; phylum Chordata; class Cladistia; order Polypteriformes; family Polypteridae; genus Erpetoichthys; species Erpetoichthys calabaricus. The sequence goes on along the minus strand of NC_041399.2, from coordinate 150,550,412 downwards.
TATCTTTACCAAGGCTGAAAGAATATGATGGAAGTCGGATAGCAGAATGCCCATGACAAGAACTTTAGTAGCCAAGGATGTACACATGTACACATTGATGTGGAAACTGACACTTTTAGCAAATGTTTTAGTTATTTGTTAAATTCAGTAGGATTTTGTGAGATTGTCAAAGGCCCAACTCATAATCATAACCACACATTAGATTTAATTATAACTTACAAAATTGAAATTCAAAATTTAAATATTACTCCATTAAATGAAGTTATTTCCGATCACTACTTAATTACATTTGATTTAGTCCTGCCCTTGCCAACGCACTCACAGATTAAAACAAAGATAGTGTGACATCTAGATTGTTATTCTGCTTCAAAATTTATAGATACTTTGAGTAAATCGAGTATAATTGTGGAAAATCATTTAGATCAGGTAACATCAAATGTAAACGTGGAAAACAATTTAGATCAGCTAATATCATATTATAAGGTGACTTTGAGGGCAGCATGGTGGCGCAGTGGGTAGCACTGCTGCCACGCAATTAGGAGACCCGGGTTCGCTTCCTCCCTGCGTGCAGTTTGCATGTTCTCCCCGTGTCTGCGCGGGTTTCCTCCGGGTGCTCCAGTTTCCTCCCACAGTCCAAAGACATGCAGGTTAGGTGGATTGGCAATCCTAAATTGTCCCTAGTGTGTGCTTGGTGTGGGTGGGTGGGTGGGTGTGTGTGTGTGTGTGTGTGTGTGTATGTGCCCTGCGGTGGGCTGGTGCCCTGCCCAGGGTTTGTTTCCTGCCTTGCACCTGTGTTGGCTGGGATTGGCTCCAGCAGACCCCCGTGACCCTGTAGTTAGAATATAGCAGATTGGATAATGGATGGATAGAAAGTGACTTTGAGAGGTGCTCTGGATGCAGTGGCTCCCCTTAAAACAAAAGTGATCAAAGCACATAGAAACTCTCCCTGGTTTAATGAAAATACTGGAACTCTTAAATTAGAGTGTTGAAAGCTGGAGAGCAGATGGAGAACAATCTTTCAAATTGCATGGACAAAGAGTATTAAAAAATATAAAAAAGCTCTTTTTAAAGCTCGCTCAGAATACTGTTGTACAATAATAGATAGCAATAATAAAAATCCTCAGGTACTGTTTAGAACAGTGGCTAAATTAAAAAATGGGAATTCAGATCTACAGTGCAAAATACCAACAGATATTAGCAGTACAGACTTTATGAACTTCTTTAATGAGAAAATTAAAAATATAAGATCCCAGATCTCAGCATCACAGTACAAACCACATACTAGCTTAGCAGACCCTGTCTCATATTGCATTTAACACTTTAGTAATTTTAATCTTGTAACTGAGCAGGAAGTCTTAACTTTAATTTCTAAAATTAAACCCACTACATGTTCTCTAGATCCAGTGCCAACAAAACTAGTAAAAAGTTTAGTAAAAAGTAAAAAAGAATAGTACAATGGAGGTACTATTCTATTATTAACATTATCAATAGTTCATTATTGCATGGCAAAGTACCTGATGCACTAAAAGTGTCAGTCATTAAACCATTACTTAAAAAGTCAGACCTAGACCCACACATACTTAATAATTATAGACCTATTTCAAATGTACCCTTCCTCTCAAAAATAATAGAAAAAGTAGTTGCCAATCAGCTTCAGTCACCCCTTACGCATTACAATTTATTTGAGAGAAAAGCCAAGCAAAACTTGTACTACAATTTATTTGATAAATTCCAGTCTGATTTCCTCACTGGTTATAGTACAGAAACAGCACTAACGCGGGTTGTCAAAAACATTCTGATATCCTCTGATGAAGGAAACTCCACTGTAATTATGTTGTGTGACTTAAGCGCAGCAGTTGACACCATTGACCATTCTATTCTACTGCACAGGCTAGAAAATGATGTTGGGCTTACAGGCACCGTGCTCGCTTGGTTTAGTTCTTATTTATCAAATCGATTCCAATACGTACAGAAATGTGCTGACAGTACTCCATCATTATACACAGAAGTGAGATATGGTGTCCCACAGGGCTCAGTACTGGGACCTTTACTGTTTTCACTTTACATGTTTCCATTGGGATCTATCATTAAGAAACATAATGTTAATTTTCACTCGTATGCAGATGACACCCAGTTATACCTTTCATTTAGATAAAATTAAGTTTCTCCAATGTTGTCTTTAATTAGTTGTGTTAGTGAATTAAAGGAGTGGATGGATGAGAACTTCCTATCTTTAAACACCGATAAAACAGAGATGTTAATTATTGGAGGGAATAACGCTGATCACAACAATATTTTGTCATTATTTAACTCATTTGGAATCACCATTAATTTTACTGAATTAGACCACAATATAGACAGACAGACAGACAGACAGACAGACAATTAATCCCAAGGGGAAATTCACATTCTCCAGCAGCAGCATACTGATACCAAAAAAAAAAAAAAAAAAAAAAAAAAAAATATATTAAATTAAAGATTGATAGTAATGCAGGAAAAAAACAGACAATAACTTTTTATAATGTTAACGTTTACCCCCTCCCCCCCCCCCCCCCCCCCGGTGGAATTGAAGAGTCGCATAGTTTGGGGAGGAACGATCTTCTCAGTCTATCAGTGGAGCAGGACAGTGACAGCAGTCTGTCGCTGAAGCTGCTCTTCTGTCTGGAGATGACACTGTTTAGTGGATGCAGTGGATTCTCGATAATTGATAGGAGCCTGCTTAGCACCCGTCGCTCTGCCACAGATGTTAAACTGTCCAGCTCCGTGCCAACAATAGAGCCTGCCTTCCTCACCAGTTTGTCCAGGCGTGAGGCATCCTTCTTCTTAATGCTGCCTCCCCAGCACACCACCGCGTAGAAGAGGGTGCTCGCCACAACCATCTGATAGAACATCTGCAGCATCTTATTGCAGATGTTGAAGGATGCCAGCCTTCTAAGGAAGTATAACCGGCTCTGTCCTTTCTTACACAGAGCATCAGTATTGGAACAGTATCTAGGAGTTATCTTTGACTCTAGCATGTCATTTAAAGCGCACATTACAAAGTTGTCCAAATCATGTTTCTTCCATCTTAAAAATGTTGGGAAATTAAGACGCTTTCTAAATAAACAGGATTCTGAGAAATTAATTCATGCATTTATTTCTAGTAGGACTGACCACTGCAATGCGGTGTTCACTGGATGCTCAAATTGTTCTTTATGCAGCTAGTAAATCCAAAACGCTGCTGCAAGAATTATTACAAGAACAAGAAAATACAAACACATAACTCCAGTTCTTAAATCCTTACACTGGTTCCTGGTTAAGTTTAGGGCAGATTTCAAAATCCTCCTTTTAACATTAAATGGCCAAGGTCTGGCTTACTTGTCTGAACTTATCATGACTTACAAACCAGAGTGCACATTGAGATATCAAGATGCCGGTCTGCTTAAGATTCCAAGAATTAATAAAAAAACAGTGGGAGGTCGAGCTTTTAGTTACAGGGCCCCTAAACTGTGGAATGGTCTGCCTGCTACTATAAGAGATGCCCCTTCGGTCTCAGCTTTCAAATCCCAGCTGAAGACTCATTACTTCAGTTTAGCATATCCTGAATAAAGCTGCTGATTAACTGTACAGACTGATTCCACTGGTCAACAAGCATTTTGCTACTGGGATTCTTTCACCTGTACTTTAACAAATTTCACTTGCTGACTCCAAATCTGAAAACCGTTTTCATCCAACATGTCCTGTTTTTTTAGTTTCGATGTTCCAGGTCTTGGAAAACTAGGGTGACTGGACAGTAAAGGTGATGTATTTCAGCATTTAAGAAATAAGTTTGGTCTCAAGAAAAGAGAAGCCAAAATTAAAGGAAGGTGTTTTTGTTGGCCCTGAAATGAACTGATGCTTGACGATGAGTTCAAAAAGAAACTGAAGACAGCTGAATCAGCACCCTCATTCATGCAGGTTGTCCAGAATTTTCTTGACAAGCACAGAGCAGAGAATTATACTGAGCTTGTGAAGAATCTGCTGAAAATATATTAGCTTACGGGAGCCAGAATGTCACTGAAGACGCATTTTTTACATTCTCATCTAGACTTTTTTCCACCAAATCTAAGCGATGTCAGAGATGAGCAAGGGGAAAGATTTCATCAAGATATAAAGGTGATGGAAAACTGATATCAGGGAAAATTCACTCCGAATTTACCATGATGAGTGACTACAGTTGGTTCTTGCAAAGAGAGACAGATGTGCAGTACAAGCGCAAAAGCAAGTGCCTCCAACATTTTTGGGCACTCTGACCTCATAATTTATGAGGTAAATTGACATAAATATACTTTAACATGTCTCTGGTTTGTTTTCAGAATAAACACATCAAAACAATTTTGGTGGGACATAGTCCAAACTCCAGATATCGTGTTGATATATTATATTGGTATTCAAAAGTGTCAAAACGTCAATGATGTGTATTTCAAAAACCTGACGTGCTAGCTTAATTCCGATTTCATATATGTAACCAGTGTAAAAAACTTAATAAAGAGCTGCTCTGACGTTCTCAGAAGCAAACAAAAAATATTTTTTTGTAGACCAGTGTTTCTCTGTTGTTAGTCATTAGCACTAAAACATAAGTAACATGATAGTTATAATTTGCTACTAACCCTCACCTATTCTGTTTCTCTTCTCTGTGCTCAAATGTGGCACTTGGTGCCATGGCCCACCTGCCAAATTGTTTTGCCTGCCTAAAGTAAAGTTATCCCTGATGGAGGATTGCAGGAAACGTCGGGTAGAGGGGTGCTTTCATTGGATTGGCTGGCCCAGCACTGTCTCAGCTGTGGAATGGCCAATTGGGGTAGGCAGCTTGATCGCGGAGGTCTCCAGGACTCTAAACAAATCCAAATCATATTATGTGATATCATCTACTGTTAAATTCTGCTCTGTACTTGTAATATTTTTTATACTGTATTGAGGATTACTTGTGTTCTGTTCTGTGTATTGTATTGACCCCCTTCTTTTTGACACCCACTGCACGTCCAACCTACCTGGAAAGGGGTCTCTCTTTGAATTGCCTTTCCCAAGATTTCTTCCATTTTTTCCCTACAAGGGTTTTTTTTGGAAGTTTTTCCTTGTCTTCTTAGAGAGTCATGGCTGGGGGGCTATCAAGAGGCAGGACCTGTTAAACCCCATTGCGGCACGTCTTGTGTGATTTTGGGCTATACAAAAATAAATTGTATTGTTTTGTATTGTAAGGACAAGATGGAATATTATCACAGGACACATTTAAACATAGACCAACATTAGGCCAAACTGGACCTGGAGTTCTATCTGAAAAAATGTTTTCTAGGGTGTGAAGGTTAACTGGAGTTTACAGAGGAAACTCACAAGGAAAATATTAAATTCCATCCAGAATTCCATCTAGAAGCAGAACCATGGCTCTGTTATTCTGAAGCAGCTGTTTTTCCACCATGTTTCCATTCCACCCCATTTCAAAAATGACTTAAGCAAAGTAAAAACCAGAAGCAGTATCCAATCAAGTCTGTCAGGCTCTTCATTATATAAAAGAAAGCTTACAAGTATATATTGGGATTTAATAGGTAAATGTATATTCTACATTAAATTTAATAGAGTGAGGGAGAATTGGAAATTCATCTTTTGCCTTTATCTTATATAGCTGAAATTTCCTGCTGTGGGAAAATGTCTTGAGTACATTTCATTTAGAAATGGATGGGGTGTATCATCTGACACTCCAGAACATCTGTGTGTATCTGGTAAGGTCTGCTATCCTAACCAGAGAAACATTTTCTGTAAGAGATTTAAAAAAGGAGGGGGTGGCATTTATTATCATTTCAATATCAATACTCAAATTGTGAGCTTGTGGTATGTGCTTTTAACAGTTAACTTTTTTTTATTTTCAATATTTTGTAATACTTTTCCATCTGTTGTTTAGCAGTCTTACTGTAGTTATACTCATTAATAGTTCTAGGGTAAGAATCTAATAAACTTAGGCCAAACAGAAAAAAAAAGATCTTTGCTGCTTTTGTTTAAGGTAGATATGATACTCTGTGTTTACCAGATTGACTAATATTACCACACCTAACAACAAAGGGTAGGGAAATATACAGAAAAAATATCTAAAATGAAATCTAATGCACTTTGAGTTTTTTTTTATTTCCAAACTGATTTAAAACAAACAATATCTTCAAAAAATTATTTTTAATCTTTTTTTTTTTTTAACTTTACGAATTGGTGATACAGTACACTTCAGGAAGATAAGACAAAAAATATTTCCCGCAAACACAAGCATCAGTGCTTTAAAGTATTCTGGATGGATGTTCCAGCCTACCCTAACATATCCTTTGTCAGTAGCTTATTGTTCTCACCGTGCTCTTGAAGACTGTCATCAGGGAACTGTGTTTCCACAAACAAATTCACAGCCACAAATGATGAACCTTAAAAGAAAATTTCAATGTCCGCAAAGAACTGCTGGAAAACAAATAAACCAGACTGGCATGGGAGTGTGACAGAAAGATGTTAAGTGCAAGTGTGAGAGAAAATGGCTCAAATATACTGTAAAAAGGTATTTAGACCATACTTTCAATCCTTGCATTATAATAATATCCACTACTCTTGACATATACAGTTGGTGAGTAAACTAATAGAAAAAATGAAGTGCATATAAATGAATAAAGACACATTCGATTGAAGAAGGTGAAGATACTTTTTCATTTAGAAAATAAATGTCTTAGAATTTAAACATTTAATGTTTCAGATATTTAATTTTGCTAAAATACCATACACATGTAAGGTATATGGTTGCCTGGGGTGTTACAGTAAATTTGTGCCAATACCTCACACCACCACAGTATTGAGTTTTAATTGAGACACATACACTGTTTTTGTGAGGACTATTTGTTCTCCTTTTACTCCACACCTTATAGATATGCAAGACAGATAGGTTATGGATTTTGTAATTATTCCTGTTTGAATAAGTGAGGATTTATGAATGAGCACACCCAGCTCATAGTGGATGCCCTCCTCAAGATCGCTTCCTGCCTTGTGTCTGATGTTGCAGGAATACACTCTAGCTCTCTGTGACCCTGTATCAAAATACAGATTTTATATGAACATTGCAAGAACATTTAACATTATACAAAGTTATTGTCTGTTTTTCACCTGCATTATTATCTTTCTTTAATTTAATATTATTTATTGTATCAGTATGCTGCTGCTGGAGAATGTGAATTTCCCATTGGGATTAATAAAGTATCTATCTATCTATCTATCTATCTATCTATTCATCCTCCAGGAACTGCCTGCATACTCTCACTACATGAGGTCGGGTATTGTCATGCACCAGGAGGAACCCAGGACCCACTGCACCAGCATAGGGTCTGACAATGGGTCCAAGGACTTCATTCCAATACCTAATGGCAGTCAAGGTGCCGTTGTCTAGCCTGTAGAGGTCCATGTGTCCCTCCATGGATATGCCTCCCCAGACCATCACTGACCCACCACCAAAGCGGTCATGCTGAACGATATTACAGGCAGCATAACATTCTTCATGGCTTCTCCAGATCCTTTCACATCTGTCACATGTGCTCAGGGTGAACCTGCTGTCATCTGTGAAAAGCAAAGGGCACCAGTGGTGGACCTGCCAATTCTGGTATTCAATGGAAAATGCCAATCAAGCTCCACAGTGCCGGGCAGTGAACACAGGGCCCACTAGAGGATGTTGGGCCCTCAGGTCACCCTCATGAAGTCTGTTTCTGATTGTTTGGTCAGAGACATTCATACCAGTGGCCTGCTGGAGGTCATTTTGTAGGGCTCTGGCAGTGCTCACCCTGTTCCTCCTTGCGCAAAGGAGCAGATACTGGTCCTGCTGATGAGTTAACGACATTCTAGGCCCCTGTCCAGCTCTCCTAGAGTAACTGCCTGTCTCCTGGAATCTCCTCCATGCCATTGAGACTGTGCTGGGAGACATAGCAAACCTTCTGGCAATGCCACGTATTGATGTGCCATCCTGGAGAAGTTGGACTGCCTGTGCAACCTCTGTAGGGTCCAGGTATCGCCTCATGCTACCAGTAGTGACGCTGACCGTAGCCAAATGCAAAACTAGTAAAAACAGTCAGAAAAGATGAGGAGGGAAAAATGTCAGATGCCTCCACCTGTTAAACGATTCCTGTTTTCGGATTTATCTCATTATTGCCCCTCTAGTGCACTTGTTGTTAAATTCATTAATACAAAAGCAGCTGAAACTGATGAACAACCCCCTCTACTATTTAACTGACCTGATCAATATCCCAGACGTTTCATTGACTTGATGCTACACTCTGATTAAAAAGTGTTCCTTCACTTTTTTTGAGCAGTTTATATTAAACCAGTCTCTGGGCATTTTTCCTATTTCAAATTTTGCCTGATAAATATTTATATGGTTAGAAATAAAGCAGGCCCAATTAAAGACTATATACTAAATACTGATTTCTGCTCACATATTGAAACCTGGCTTAATAACTCGGACATTATTTTCCCATTTCAAGTATGCATTGAATGCTTTATCCTCTACCACAAATTACTTTAAAAATCTGTAATATTATACACTTTGAGGTGTAAGACGTGGACAAACTTGCTGGTACCCCTCCACAATAAAAGAAGAACCCACAATTCTCTCTGAAATAACTAGAAACTGACAAAAGTAAATGGAATCCTTAATTGTTTATTCCTTATTTAACAAAAATCAGACTTGGCTTTAGAGCTTTGATTCAACAGAATATTTCAAATAATAGCAGAAATGAAAATGGCAAGGATAACAATGATGGGACCCTTAACCAAATATTTTATTGTTCGACATTTAGGGGCAATCACTGCAAACAACTGATTCCTGTAGCTCTCAGTGAGACTTTCTTCCCTTTGCTTTCTCTGGTCTATGTTCAGTGTGGGACACATGATAATGCCAAACAGTACAGTGACTACTTTGCTCATTTAAATAGACTGAAATGACTAATTATTTGATTTTAGACGTGTGATATTTTATAACAAAAAAAAGCTAATTTGAAAAATGATTCTAATCCAGGTATTTATGATCTTTTCTAGGGGCACTAACAAATGTGTCCAGGCTATTTTAAAATATCTTTGTAGAAAAAGCAATACTTTAACTTTTTTCACACTTGCTTTGGTTTATTCGATGATATATCAAAGGCATGAAGATACATGGGACAATTGCTTTTCATTTAATCATCAATCACTTTTCAGGAGGCATACAGCTCTTTTTCATTGAGCTGTATGGGCACTTACAAATTTGTCCACATCTGTTGTCAGATGATGTTGCCAGAGATGAACTTATGAATATATTGTGCCTATATAAATGTAATGAATTATTATTATTATTATTATTATTATCCCATCTTCGTTGTCAAGTTACATATAGTAAATATATTTACATATTCTGGAAAAGCACTTCAGAGCCATCTTCAAACAAAAATAATATCAAGGTGATTATAACAGGTGAAACAGGAGGTTTATCATAACAAAACATAATGAGAAATGTAAAGGTTTATGTTACTAGTGACAAACAAAAGAAGTGCAAACAAAAACTGTAAAGCCACTTTGGATTTCTCTACACATGTGTCTATTGAATGGGGTGGCTGTTTACGTGCATTCCTTTTTGATACCTTCACTCAAGTCTCCTCCTGGTCTCACTCTCTGTCTGTCTATAGACAGTTGAGTGCACACCTCTAAGAATACTCCCACTTCCACACTCCCTGCACGTTTATCTCAAAGGAGACTTTAAGGTCTAGCTAAGAATCACCTCTGGTTTAAGCTCCCCAACCATTTCAATATTTAGGATTACCCCTCTGACACTCCTGGGGCTACTTGTTTATCTATTAATTAATTGCTTCAAATAGTTAAAATAATGGATTAATAATAAAAACTTGTTTTCAAACACAGAATAAAACTGAAACTCTGCAGTAAGAAAGAAGATACTTAACTGTGAAAGAATATTTGCTTTAAAAAAATGATCAAGCTTTAGTATAATATTTACACTGATTAATTATTGTATATACACACTACTTCAGTTATTTAATGTATACTTTTCCAGCAATGAAATGACAAAATGATAGTATTTTCTTACAAAAAAAGACTAGATAAGTTTAATTTATTTCAAAGCTGTTCAAACCATTCTGGTGTCAGTAAATTCAAAGTGAGGCCAAAGGACTTATTTCTCAAATCATGAATGTCCTAAAATCAAAGATCTAGTTTGGCTCCCAGTTAAGTTTACTGCGATTGTCAACCTACTTCTTCTGACATACACTGTAAAGCTTTAAAAGGAACTGGCACCATTTTATAGCAAATCTTGTTAATGTGTACATTTCTATGGACACATTACGTTCTTAGTAAGGTAGATTTCCTACTTAAGAGTCAGAAGGTACATAAAAATGCTGTATAAGGTAAATCTTTTAACTAAAGGCACCTTAAACATCAAAGTGATCTGCCTAGTATCATAAGGAATGCCCAGTTGGTATCAACCTTTAAATTCAGGTTGAAGGCTCACTACTTAAGTCTATTGTACCCTTGTTAAGTAAGAGCTGCAGATTAAGTTCTTCATAATGGAGTTTCATTTTTCTTAAATAAAATAGTGTCAAATTAATACACCTGTTCATGGAGTAAGACAGCACAATGAATATGAACTTTAGACCAGTGGTTTTCAAGTTTAGTCCTGGGGTCCCTAATAGCTGAAGGTTTATGATGCAACCATTTTCATAATCATTGACTCTTTATACCTATAATTGAACCACCCCTTTTTTTTCTTTCTCTTATTTTACATTCAGAAATTTACAGCTTTCTTTAAATTCACATTTATAAGAAATATATTTTTGAGTTTCTTTCTATGTGCTTTTTCTGTGGAGCTAGTTCTTTTATTTGTATTTAATTATTGACAGTTAATGATGAGCACACTAGACACCAGTACATACAACACTAAATGCCAAAGGACAGCTATTTCACTGTTACCCACTTGGATGTTTATTATTAACTAACAAAGTAAATAGACAGAACATTTTAAAAACGAAAAAACAAAAATAATGAATATTTACCCATTAAATACACACATTCTTGCTTCATTTTGCATTTAGCATATCTAATTTTTAATCTGTACATTGATAAAAAAATAACTGGAAATTACCAGTTTATTTAATTAAGACAGGAGTCCAAATAATAGAATAATTTTTGTTGGGGTCCCCAGGACTAAACCTGAGAACCAGTGCTTTACACATTAACAATTTATGGCATAATGCAGGGGTGGGCACAGTCATTCCTGGAGGGCCGCAGTGGCCGCAGGTTTTTGTTCCAACCCAGTTGCTTAATTAGAAAACAATCCTTGCCAATAATTTCATTTCATGGCTTGTTAGTGCTTTAACTCTGCTATGTCAAGTCATTTTCATATCCTAGATTTTTTTATCTAAATACTTTGAAGTGTAAAACAGATGGGTAATTCTCAGTCCTTCACTTTTTTCTCTTCTCTTTCCTTCCAAGTATTTAATTAAACCAAATAGTGCATGATAAATACACACAGGTGTAAAGGGTAACAAGCAAAATGGATAACTGCTGGTTCCATTTGCATCTTATTGCTAATAAGGAGCAATTAAAAACCGAGAATGCAGCTGTTTAAGACTTAAATAAGCAATAAGGGTTCAAAATCTTAACGAGGGAGATAACTAAAATGAAGCAGAAGTGTTTCTAGAGCAATAAGTGCTTCTTATTAAGCAATTGGGTTGGAACAAAAACCTGCAGCCACTGCGGCCCTCCACCATCACCAGCACGCTCAACAACAGTTATGAATTTCAAAATTTGATCTGTAACATTGCCCAGTGTCCAAAGACGTTTGGGCTGTCAGTTGGCTTAGATAAGGTTGGTGGTGTGTGTACAAAGGGCATGGACGTAATCAGTGCAAGCGTATGACCCGCACTTACTGGGTATTCCTTGTTCATGAGGAACAATTGCAAGCCCCGGTCTACAGCACGAATGGGGTTCAACGGCCAACCCACGTCTCTCGCCACCAAGTAGACACACGTTGATCCATTCAGTGTAGCGCGCGTGCAGTACGGGACATCCAAGGGCATCACAGACCTGTTAATGCTCAATTTCACGCATAATTATTTATCGATGGCTAAACACTTCCGGAAAGACACAGTTGTCTAAAAGGGGTGGGTTTGAGGATACAACAGTAAGTGAATGAAAAGATGGAACTCTGGAGAGAGCAACATACAACACAATAGCGAACCCGCGGCATAGCATACACTGCATAATTATTTACTGATGGCTGAATACTTCTGGAAAGACACAGTTGTCTAAAAGGGGTGGGTTTGAGGATACAACAGTAAGTGAATGAAAAGATGGAACTCTGGAGAGAGCAACATATAATTGTCCGTGACTGAAGACTGGTTTTGGCAGATACAGGCATATCTTTTTGAAAGTTTGGCCCTGTGCCTTATTAATTGTCATCGCAAAGGCCAATCTAACAGTGTAAAAGGTAAAAGGCAAATTTGAATCTGACGGGGTCAGGCATATCCGGGGAATAAGGACAGTTTGTGAGGTAGCAGCTGTGATAGTTTTACACTCCAGTACATTGTGGTGAATGCTGGTAACAGACAGTCTAGTGCCATTACAAAGACCTTTTGCAGGCAGGGGGTTTCTGAGAAGCATGATAACGGATCCAATTTTAATTTTGAGTTTATGCAGAGGCATGCCAGTGGGAGTAAGACTATTAAGAAATTCCTCGGGGAATGAAAGTTGATCTGCAGGATCGTCTGTGACGATGGAGTCCACGCTCGTGAAAGTCACCTCATCGGTAGGGATAAGTTTCAGCACTTGTTCATTATGGTATAGCGAGTCTTTGTTGGTGACACTTAATATAGCTCGCGTGCTGAGTTGTTCCAAAGTGACAGTTGAGAAGTCGATGTCGCCATACAGTTGTTGAAAGGGATCAGAACTTAAAGGAAAACAATGTGAAGGCAATGTCACAGGTGTTCCGTTTTTCCCGTCTCCAACATCGAGGAGCCATTGTGCGAAATGTTATTGTTCAGGAAGAGCTCTCATATTTGTTGTCAGTGTAAGAACATGCATGTGACGCCACAAAGGGTGCTTGTTAATGCAGTGCTTCCCAACCTCTCCCAAACCATGGCACCTTTAGTGAAATCTTTTCAGCTAACGGCACCCCTTCACTCTGATATGTAACTACTCAAATTAACAATTTAATCTTAACTCATCAGTTGAGTAGAATGAGATTCTTATTTTTATAAGGCGTACCAACTACACATTTTTGCATTTACAAAGGTAACAAAAATAAATTGCCAGTAAACCAGTCTCAAATGAAAACGTTGCAATTTGCTTGGAACCATGGCTTCATTTGCAAGGATATCACCACACAACAAACATCGCGGGTGCTGAATACCTTTTTTGTCAACAAATGTAAACCCATAATTCAAGTAACTGTCCTGATAGTATTGTGTTTTCGTTTTTGCAACTTTACTGCTCCCCGCATTATCATTTTCATTGAGGTTGTTGATGCTGCTGTTGTTTTTACGTTTACGACTTTCGGCCATTTTCGGCGCAAAAAAAAAAAAAAAACAAACAGACAGCAGGAAGCAACGTCACTTACCCTGTGGCAAGTAAGTAAATTAAAGCTAATATTTATTAATTCGTCAGACTGCAGTTGAAATAGGATGCACGCTGGACTGTATTAAAGCACACTGGTAGCATGACTTCTTTAGTCTTGAGGTGTAACTGGTATTATTATTATCAGTTCAAATCAATTTTTTTTATGTTCTGACACCTGGCAACGGCACCCTTAGTCCGTGCTCACGGCATACCAGGGTGCCGCGGCACACGGGTTGAAAAGCACTGTGTTAATGCAACTAGCAACAGTAAGCGCGCGGGAGCCATGCATAATGATGGGGGAGTATTTATCGGAAACCTCCACCCAATAGTATAGTTTCGCCTCCAAATGGCTGTGTGTCACCCGTGAGGTCACGTAATAACCTGTCAACTGCCTTGAATGCGTATGCGTGTGTCATTGGCGCCTCATCCCATATAATAACTTTGGATTGTAGAAGATGTTGAGCATGTGGCGAGGTAGGTTTGATGTTACATGTGGAAGTAGTATTCAGCTTCAAAGGTATTTTAAAAACAGAATGGGCAGTTCATCTCCCCGGTAATAATGTTGCAGCTATTCCTGTAGATGCTACGGTTGTAGGAATGTCTCCCCTAGCTCTGATGGTATGAATCAGGGTTTTGCACACAAAGGTTTTCCCTGTTCCTGCAGGACCATCTAAGAAGAAACATCGGGGATGGGAATTGCTATATGCAGCGTGTAAAACAGTATCAACAGCGTGTTTCTGTTCTGTGTTGAGTTTGTCGTAGTGTTCTATAGCGTGTGAGTGTTCAGCCTGAGCATCGAAGGTGGGAGATGAATGACACAGTGGAGGAATGTCAGTGGGGGGTAGGTGTAATTTGTGCAGGTTGAGGCCATGTGGCTGCAGCATGTCATTAATGTCAGCGAGAGCATACGTGCAAGCGGTGGCAGTGGAATATTTTGTGAGAAAGTCCTCAGAAAGGGAGAGTTTATGCGTGTCCCAAAGGTGTGGAACGTTGTGTGGTTCGCCAAAGACACAGATGAAAACGAACATTTCTCGCAAGAATCGTGGCATTCGTATCTGGGATGCCTCTGAAAGAGTATCATGCCATATCTTGTCGTCTTTAAGAAGATTTAATTGTTGGTAAGCTTCTTTGAAAGTGTCACATTCGACGCCATTGACTGTTCGTAGATGGTGAAAACTTGTGACACGGAACGGGTAAGGAGAAGTCTGAGGTAATAACGTTCGGTGTCGTTAATGGCAACAATAGGCATTCTACCGATCACTTTTGTGCCTCCTCTGATTCTCTTTTTCCATTTTCCAGAGGATTTATGAAATGTGTAATGCTGGGGAACATCAGTGTAATGTAACTCTACAGCTTCAGGATCTGTTTTGTTGAGTTCAAACCATGCTATCAGCATAGTGTTTTCGTGGGCATGTCTTTGGAGCGCTTGTTCCTCGTGACCCTTATGAAAGAAGAGGATTTGTTGTTCCGGCAAATGAACTGGTAATCGTATAATCACGTGAGATTTTTCTGAAAGGCTGTACTCGTTCAAACGCCACATAGCCTCAGGAGAACTAACATACCTACCGTCAAGGAAAGTCTGTATTTCATCATGTTGAAAAATATCATCGTCTGGCTCCCTGTGAAGTGCAATGGATGCAGCGTCGTGTCCTTTGTACACATACTTATAAAGATACTTGATACATTGAATGGATGTGCAAACTTCAACGTTAATATGAGCATTGAATTTCTGAGAAAGCCACGGACTGTAAGGAACTATCCAACGGTTGTCGATATCGTATTTGCCAACAACGGCAGTTCTCCCTTGTCTTCGGCGGTATATGGGGTATCCTTGTGTGTTTTCTTGAGTCTCCGTGTTGAAGTCTTTCGGGAAATTTTTGGTACATGTGCCGTCTTTCATGCAAGGTGATTTCGCGTTGAGTGTGCCACACGGACCATGCACCATGCATTTAGTGACAATTTGGAAAAGTCGAGGGTGTATTTCAGGATTTGGAAACTCAGCGCAGACATATTTGTCTGTATCATCCTTGGTCCTTATTTTGGATTGTGAGTCAAATGTAAGTAACATATGGCAATGAGGCAATCCTCGTTTTTGGAATTCAATGATGAAGATGTAAGCAAGAACATTGCCGAAAATATTCTTTTCCAGAATATCTGTTAGAAAATGTCACAGTTTGATATGAAAGACGCGAGCAACAATGTCAGGTCTGTGTTCTATTTGCTCATGATGGGAAATGGTGTTGCAGATTTCCGGCCAAGCAGGATTGCAGGTGAAGGTTAAGAATAAGTCAGGCTTTCCACATTTGCGGACAATTGCCATCGCGTCTTGGTAGTTCTGTTGCATGTACCTTGGACTGCCTTGAAAGGTAGAGGGAAGAATGATCAATTGTCCTTGCTCTACATGCAAATCTTGTTGATGGGACCGTAGGTAATGTAAACGCGCGCCTTCTGTTCTGACATATGTGTCGACGATGTATTGCTGGAAGAGTTTGCCACTGGAATGCAAGATGCTAAATGAAGATCTCATGACAAGCCTGAAAGCATAAAATTGGAGCTGTGTGACTCGCGTTCTTTTCGCGATTCGCTTTTCCTCAACATGGGTCAATTGTATGTGCCAGCCTGGATCTCCATAAGGGAACAGCAGTGGATAAACCATGGGGTCACAGATCAAATTGAGAACAGAGATACGCTTGCAAGCATCTCCCCTTGGATATATGCAAATGTTGCGTTGTGCAGGAGGTTCCCCGTCTTCACCTACAAAGATAGCAGCAACATCAGTTTGACAGGACGGGGCGGTATACCTTCTCATATCCAGACTTGGATTTTCCATGAACACCATTCGTACAGCAGTAACAGGGTTACTGTGAGTGATAATGTCATGCATTTGCATGTAAGACTTTGCGAAGGGATTAAACTGTCGTATCATGTTGTCTAGTTGCAGCAACAAAATGTCACTGCAAGCGCTATTACATTCCTTTTGCAAACATTGACTGGTAGCCTCAGCAGAATCGAAGATATATAGCTGACCGTATTGTGGTGACGTGTCAGGATTGGTATATAAAGGAGAGACCTGGTGATAAATTTGACCGTGGATTCTGAAAGCATATATGGTCCTTGTCCAGATGGTTGGACGATGTGCGTGCCCATTGACGCGAAAGCTAAAGCAGAGTTGTATTCCCTGATATGATCACAGTAATTTTGGGACAGCGGGTTCTTGCCAGTCAAGAGGTCTTCTAAAAAAAGAGGAGGTTTAGATAGCGGTGGCAAAGACACCTTGCTGGCATGACAACACTTGCGGATGTGTTGACCTCTGCTGGCCAATGAAGAGCATTGCAAGAAGCACATAGTGCAGTAGGTAGGCCAATGTTATGTTCTTGGACGTGAATGGTTGTATCTTCTTGAAAAGCTGCAGAAAACTGAATGCGATGTTTGTGCATGAACGAGTTAGTGCTGTGTTGACACCGAAGGGAATTGGAATGAGTTGTTTCGAAGCATTGCTGGCAATGTTCACATTGCATAATTCGTTCAGTGGACTGTGTTTTTAAATGCATGTTGAGATATCTCTGCACTCGGAATGTTTTTGAACAAATGGTGCATTGAAAGATCTGTTTGGAATGTTTGTTCAGTGGAGTGTGTGTTTAAATGTGCTTTGAGATATTTCTGGCGCGTGAAGTTTTTGGAGCAGTGTTGACACTGAAAAGAATTCATCAGGGAATGTGTTTTGAGATGGTTAGTAAGGTATCTGCATGCGTGAAAGTGTTTGTCGCAAATATTGTATACAAATGTTTGTGCTGAATGGGTCTGCATATGGTTGTGGAGATCCATCTCACCTTTGAAGTCCTCATTACAAAATGTGCAATTGAAGGTGAGAGTGGAATGATTTAGTAAGTGTTCCTTGAGAGCGTGAGTTGTTTTGAAGCATTGCTGGCAATGTTCACATTGCATCATTCGGTTAGTGTTGTTTTTTTTTAAATGTGCATTCAGATATCTCTGCACTCGGAAGCTTTTAGAACAAAAGGTGCATTGAAAGTCCTGTGTGGAATGCGTTTGTTCAGGGGAGTCTGTGTTTAAATGTTTTTCAGGAAGAGGAGAATGGGCAGGTGACGTCACATTAGTGTGGCGAGCACGTGGGTGTGCACCCTGTGTGCACATACCGACAGCGTCAAAAGATGTCACCAGAAGGTTATCACATGTGTATTTGAGAGGCATGAGAACCTCAGAATGCCCATGATCCAAAGGACAGCTAAAGAGCAGGGATATGGAGAGACGTTGGGCCGGATTGTAAACTCGAGGAGAGGCATGAGGACGTTCTCAGAAGTAAATGGTGATAGTAACTGGAAGCATTTGGGACATTGCCACAATTTCTGCCTCGCCACCATAGACTCCGGACGTATTCATGTAGTCATTGTATTGTTGAGCAGACTGTATAACAATGCTTCTGTGACTAACAACAACAGACACCACGTCGCCGAAGTTATCCCAATGTTGGCAAACAAAGCCAACAGCCATGTTTGCGAAGTTTGACAGCAACAGTCTCGTCAATGACATTTTTCCAGAAAAACCCAACTGATAGAAACAAACAGTTACCTGATGCAGGAATTTGCATAACATTGAAAGAAGTGTTGTTTCCATGAAATACATTTGAAGCGGTAGCCTTGGAGGGCAAATGAACAGTCAACGTGGCTCACAGCTGGATGTGGACTGTAGCATAGACCAAAGTGAGTGAGTATGTGTTTGGTGAGCTGCTGGGGGCGGGTACATGAGTAAGCCGTGCCTCGAGAGCGAGGGTGGACGTGGGAGGACGTTTCGAGTTGGCGGGCGGTGCTCTGAGGTGAGTTCCCCATCACATGGGAGGAGGGTTAGAGTTTGTGGGCGGGGCTTCATTGTTCATTTCCCATGGTTTTTGATGGTGGACGCGGTCGTGTGTCGTAACCGAAAAGAATAATGAAAAGTCAATGTGGCTCAGAGGTGCATGTGGACTGTAGCACAGACGAACATGAATGACGCCGTGCTTTGTGAGTCGTCGCGTCCGAGTTGGTGGGCGTGGCTCTGCGAGTTGTCATCGTATCCAATGGTCTTAGAGTTGGTGGGCGTGGCTCTGTCCTGCGTGCGCCATGCCATGGGTGTCTTACTCGCTGGTGGCTTAGTGAATTATATATATATATGTATGATAAACTTTGGTACCTTTGCATTACATAAAAAGTAATTAAAAAAAAAAGCATGTGCAACATTCTTTGTTTTTCCTCAAAGAAAATTGAATTTGAATTCATTTCTTTCATGAAAAAATGAAAGCTCTTAGTCTTTTTGAAGTAGTTGTAACTGGAATTTAAACTTAAAAAGCACCCTTTCTATACATTCCGTATATGTACAATACATATATCCAGGGGATGTATAAGTGTACATCTCACACACTGCATATATAAATATACAGAATTCATGCTTCTGTATATACTAGGGGGCTTCGCCCCCTGCTCGCTTTGCTCACCAACCCCAGTTTTTGTTTTTCCAGATACACACTTTTATGATTTTTTTTGCTTTGAATTGTTGCGATTTCATTAGTTTCACTTTTATTTCAGAACTTCTGTAAAAACGATATTTGGAATCTTTCGAGTCCCAATGTGCAGAATCTTTTTAATGAGGTCAGTGAGACATGTGTTTAATGACTTTATACCATAATTCAGGATAGGTTTCTCTATTTGGAATTTCAGCACAGACAAAACGATCCACATCATCAGCAGTTAATAATGTTTTTGCAAAGTAACCAATAAATGATTGTGAGGTAAATTCCATTTTTGAAATTCTCTTGACTTAAACGTCAAAGCCTTACAATACTTACATACTTCTGACATATCACCTATGTCCATATATTCGATCTCTATTCGCCTTTTTGTTATTTCTCCAAGTAATAATTTCTGTTTCTTTGCGCTAATGCGATGTTTACTTTCTTTGTTTTGACACTCGTTTTTTTCTGCTTTCATATTCTGTATCTTGCTCTGCATGTGTTTCGCGCCTACGTTTTTTTTGAGGCTTTTGAATTCCAGTTTTCATTATCTCTAACCTGCTCTGCATGTGTTTGGCCCCATTGTTTTTTAACCTCTTTATGACGTTTTACTTTGTTTTCAATTCTGTCTTTTATTTCTGACCTCGCTTTTGTTTCAATGACACCTGGTCCGTGGTGATTATTTTCCCTTTTCGAGTAATAATTTCCGTTTGTTTGCGCTACTGCGATCTTTACTTTCTTATTTTTCTACTTTCATATTCTTTAACTTTCTCCACATGTGTATTGCACCAACTTTTTTTTTTTTTTTAGCCTTTCGAATTCCATTGCTTTCATAATCTCTAATCTGCTCTGCATGTGTATAGCGCCAACGTCCGAATTGGACGTGCTTTTTTTTTTTAATTCCATTTGTTCCGGGCTGATAATTACTTTCCTTATTTTCTGAATTTGCACCTAGATTATTCTTTTTCTTTTTTGTCTCTCAAACGCTTTTGAGCCTCTTTTCTCTTTCTTCTTTACCTAGTCGTTTACGTTTCATCTATAACGTATTGTCCTTATACGCTTTATATGCCTGAGAGCCCTGGATCTGTGTGTGCTCAAAGCCAAAACAAGACTGAGTGTGCTCTCATTTGGTTGTAAGTAGGGCGTGTCTTGCAAGAATCTCATGTTCTACGTCATCGTGAGAAGGTCCTGGGTCAATCTCTTTGCACAAAGTCTCATGTTTAAGGTCCCCGCGAGACGCTCCATAGCCAATCTCTTTAGTCTTGTGGGTCTTTTAAGTGTCTTCCGTGATCTTAACATGAAGATCACGTCTCGATGCCCTACTCTAGCTGGTCAAGAGCTACTTTCAGGATCTACAGTTTTGTGTAACAGTTGAGAACAATACCACCGCATGGCAGCACCTGGAAGTTGGAGTTATGGCAGGCTGTATGATTTCTCCTTTGGTATTTATTATGGCAATGGAGATGGTAATGTGGGCATCTCATTGGGTAGTGGGAGGTGAGAGACTCAAGAGTGGCCTCCATCTTCCTCCCATCAGAGCCTACATGGACGACATGACAATCATTACAACAACAAAGCCATGTACTAGGCGATTGCTGCAGAAGCTCCAGGAAAAAATCCAGTGGGCAAGAATGGAGTTTAAGCCATGTAAATCTCGCAGCATCTCCATCATAAAAGAAAAACTGACAGCTGAGCGGTTCTATATTAGTGGAGAACCTATTCCAACAGTCTTCGAGAAGCCCATCAAGAGCCTTGGGCGGTGGTATAATGCAGACCTCAATGACACCTGGCAACATGAACAACTACGGCATGACATGGCTAATGGCCTTAGGCAGATAAACAACACCGCACTCCCAGGGAAATTGAAGCTCTGGTGCTTTCAGTTTGGGTTATTACCCAGACTATTGTGGCTGTTGACAATGTGTGAAGTTTTGCTCAATCATGCCAATCGACTGGAGAGGCTAGTGAGTTCTTATGTGAGGAAGTGGCTTGGACTTCCAAAATGTTTCACCAGCGTTGGACTCTACAGCGACGGAATTCTGTCACTGCCCATCCCTAGCCTGGTTGAGGAGTTCAAATGCGCAAAGGTGAGGCTGGACATGTCACTCACGGACCCCCGGGATCCCATAGTGAGAGGCGCTGCTCCCACCCTAGCAACAGGGAGGAAGTGGACCCCAGCCACAGCTGTGCTACAGGCCAAATCTGCTCTTCTCCATCGTGACGTGGTGGGTCACGTCCAACAGGGCAGAGGAGGCTTTGGTTTTGGAGCGGTAACACCTCTCTGGCAACACGCATCTGCAACCAAACGTCGAAACATGGTGGTGGAGGAGGTGCGTCGACAGGAGGAAGCAGCCAGGCATGCCAGAGCTGTAGCGCAGGCCAAGCAGGGCCACTGGATAAAGTGGGAGTGTGTTGAAAAGAGGAAATTCACATGGAGGGAACTCTGGGGAATGGAGTCCAACAGGCTGAGCTTCATCATCCGAGCCACATATGATGTGCTGCCTTCCCCCACAAATCTGCAGCTGTGGTTTGGAAAGAACCCATCTTGCCCCCTGTGTACAATCCCAGCAACTCTTAAGCACATCCTGGTTGGTTGTAGGACTAGCCTCACTCAAGGCAGATACACATGGAGACACAACCAGGTCCTCAGGTGTCTAGCTGAGAAAGTTGAGTGCAAGAGGGAATCCATCAACGCCCAACCTTTCAGCAACCAGGAGGTGCACCAGGACCAACCAGCATTTGTCCGGGAGGGGGACAAGCAGAGGACTACCCATTCAACCCCGGATCTGGGACCGCTGAAGGTAGCCAGGGACTGGCAGATGCAAGTTGACTTGGGTCAGAGGCTCATCTTCCCTACTCTGCGACCAGACCTCGTCCTTTGGTCTAACTTCCGAAAACTTGCTTACATCATCGAGCGGACGGTACCATGGGAGGATGCCATTGAGGAAGCCTTTGAATGTAAGAAGCTGCGGTATGCCAACTTAGCCGCTGCGGCGGAGGACAGAGGCTTTGTTGCCAGTACAACAGCGAAGCTGCTTAGAGAGGTTGGAGTTAGGGGACAGGCCCATCGACAGGCTATCAGAGAATTGGCTAACACTGCTGAGAGGACCAGTCACTGGCTATGGCTGAAGAGGGATGACATCACTTGGGCAGCTAAGGCGATTACCTAACCGCTAGACACACGCCCAGGCTTGATCAACTTGTGGTGGGCCTGCCTCAACAGAGGGTGTCTTGTGATAAAAGGCCAAAACACCCAGTGAAGTTGAGGAACACAACTGACGATGTGTCCTGCTGGTTAAGCCTCTTGGCTGCCATTCTTCATAGCAGCCATCCCTCAAGATTTCCCCCCATTAGAAGCGATGCAAATATCAGGGATTGTAACATCTAGTCCTTTCATTGAATCAGAATTTACCCTCAAAGAGATGATAATTACGAGGAAAAGGTTTATAATAATTTGCAATTTTCTGGATCCCTACATAAAAGATTCCCATAAATATGATCCAATCGTGCACAAGATTGTACTTTTATATATTGTTTAAATATTTATGGTTAAGGACAGAAAATGTATGTGAATGTTTAATAAAGAGGATAATTAGAATCAGTAGTTCCTGTCAAAAAGATGACATTCAGGTGTGGTATGCAGTGCCCTATAATAAAAAAAGGTTTACTTTTTAATAAAGAGATACATGTAGCACAAAAGGCCTCATGTATAATGCCATGCTTAGAATTCACACTAAAACATGGCATACACACAAAGCTGGAAATACACATGCACACAACAAAATCCAAATGCATAAAACTGTGCGTATGCCAAGTTCCACACTCTTCCCCCCTTTATAAATCCCAAGGACTGTAAAATTTAATACATGTGCACGCACCTACAGCCCCACCCCGACTCCTCCCTGAATTTCACATATTTGAATATGCAATTCAAAATAAATAGCCCCTTCCATTCAGTGTTTTGTTAGAAGACAATGGCAAAAGCACATGGAAAACAGAAGAATTTCAGCAAATGTGAATGGAGGCGAGGAAAAATGTACTATTTGTTTTCTTAAGCAGTGGTATAAGTAACAAAGGTAAATTCATATTGTGATATACCATGACGGAGACACTCAAAAATTCAAGTTCAGATAAGTCACACAGTGCCCAAAATAACAAGGAAGTGGTCAGATATCAAATTCAACATGAAAAAGCAAGTCACAGCCCACCATCTGTTTATTTTGTTCCAGACAATATTATAAAGGCCGACTCCCGTGCCATGGACTGGACTCCAGGCGGTGATGATGCTGCTGTGCCCAGCATATCTTCACATGCAGGGTGAACACACACCTCTGCCTCAGAAACCACGGGGCAACCATCTGGTTGGGTGCTGTCGGACACTGTCCTGGAGTCACAAACTGCAACAGTGGATGCCGTAAGAGATGTGGCCAATGAGCTAAGGAATATAAGGACTGTACTATATCAAACTGACCACAAATTAAACAAATTGGTTAAAAAATAAATGGTGCATTTTATTACCTGTTTTTACATTCTGCTAATTACATTCAAATTAAGTTGTAATTCTGTCCAGTTTGGCTGATCATTTGGTGGGTCAGGTTCATCATACTGCATCTCATCAGGTACGGGAAAGCCACGATTGTGTGCCACATTATGCAGCATGCTTGCACACTGTGACACACTTTGTGGGGACTATAGAGCAGCACATTACCACTGTGGAAATACACCACAACAGAGAGATTTTGCTCTGCTCTTTGAGATGACTAGGTATCCTTAAAAGGACAGCTTGCTTTTTGCCACATTAGTTGGAAAAAGTACCCAAGACTGTGCAGAGCTGCCACTTATATAGGCTCTCCTGCTATAGATGATGTAATGCTAGCTCATTCTTTTGTTGATTCATCCCTCGCTGATGTAACTTGTCCATCGCCATTGCAATAGCAATGTGCATGCAGCTGACTGTACAGATTACATTTGGAAAACCAGACATTGTTGCGAATTGCATTTTGATGTTTGCAAGTTCAACCACAGTGTAAGGAAATCTTTATATATCTGGACGACAAGCGGATAACGCCATTCTGTACAGCTTGCAAGGCATGACTCAGTAATGTTTGTGAAATACCTGATCTGTCAGCAGGTTCATGTAGAAAAGCTCTTATGACTAAAACAGAACTTCCAAACAAGCATGTAGAGCACAATTCCTCAAAGACTGCTTTTGTAAAGCTGGTGTCAGTTCAGTCCACAGCACCAAGAGGATAGCTCTTGGAAATCAAGATCAATTTAGAAACCAACTATCATCATCTATAAATACATGCTCTCATCTAATTCTTCCATTTGTGATGTTTTCTAACAACGCTAAAGCAGCTGTGGTAGGTGGAATAGTTTGGCCATTCCGTGCATCATTATATTGTTACAGCATGATTACAATCAAGTGAATTACATTTGTAAAAAATATGAATTTCTATGTATTTGGTAAATTCTGCATCACTGATGAGATTCTAAAAAAAAGAAAAGGACACTACACCGAAATAGTAGCACTGCTTTGACGCTGGGTGCCAGCCGTTTGAAAAACTGAGCAGAAACTTGCATACGCAAGGTATGAGGCTGCCGTGAAAATGTGTGTAACTTTACGCTAACTTTAGTTTTTATACATGTCAAAATGAGTGTGGAAACAGGCATATATAACATTTTTGTGCATATGCACCGTTTATACATGAGGCCCAATATGACTAGTTTAGAAGAAGAGATGTTGAATATCAAAAAATGGATACAAAAGCTTTTCTAAAAATCTGAATTTAAGGAAGAGGTACAAAATCATTGGCTTACAGCTACAGCAAGCATCTTCAAGGGAATTCTTTGCTATGCATCCATGTCCGAGATTACATTAAAAAATTAGGGAAAAGTTGGTTAACGGAAGTACATTAAAAAAAAAGTTCACTTGAATGTTCTACAATACAATAGAAACAGTGTTCCATTGACCAATTCGAAAAGAGAAAGAAAAGACTTAAATCTGTGGTTCTGAAGTTCAGTCATCTGCACCACTGTAACTACAGGTGTTCACCCCAACCAAAGCATGCTTATAACTGGACTTAACCAGCTTGCCTCATGAATGCATATTTCCCTGTTTCTGCTTTTCATGTCAATTTAAAAATAACAAAGTGGGTTTGCAAAATTTTTATTATATTGTGCCAAGCACCCAAGTGTGTTACACTGAGGTGAAATATTCTGCTTGTTTTTTTGTAATGCTTTGGTTATTGAAGCCTTTTCTTACTAATTAATATGCAGTTGATAAGACAATACAGTGATACCTTGAGATACGAGTGCCCCAATATGCGAGTTTTTTGAGATACGAGCCATCACTAGGTCGATTTTTTGTCTTGAGTTACGAGCCAAAATTCGAAATACGAGCCATGAAAGAGCTTGTCCCCACACATTCCAAGGAACTGACGACAGAGGAGTTGACGGAACTACATACGCAGCAACATACGGAGGTTCTGCAGGAGATCGGTATCGCGGAGGAGTTTATCTCTTAAAGAGAGATAAAGGAAGTGTTTGCAATGTGGGAAAAAGTTTTGAACTTTAAAGAAACACCCTGAAAAAATTACAACTGATCATACAGTGGCGCTATTTAATGACACTTGCCTAACGCCTGACTTTATTGAAAAGAAACTGAACTTGCAGCTGCGCTATTTAATGACACTTGCCTAACGCTTGACTTTATTGAAAAGAAACTGAACTTGCAGCTGCGCTATTTAATGACACTTGCCTAACGCCTGACTTTATTGAAAAGAAACTGAACTTGCAGCGCCGCTATTTAATGTCACTTGCCTAACACCTGACTTTATTGAAAAGAAACTGAACTTGCAGCGCCGCTATTTAATGACACTTGCCTAACGCAGGGGTGGGCAAATTCAGCCCTGGAGGGCCGCAGTGGTTGCAGGTTTTTGTTCCAACCCAGTTGCTTGATAAAAAACCAATCCTTGTCAATTAGTTAATTGCATGGCTTGCTAGTGCTTTAACTCTGCCATGTCAGGTCATTCTCATATCCTATATTTATTTTTCTTTCTAAGGATATCATCCAAATGATTTGAAGTCTAAAACAGATGAGTAATTCTCAGTGCTTCACTTTTTTCTCTTCACTTTCCTTCCAAGTATTTAATTAAATCAAATAGTGCGTGATAAATACACACAGGCGTAAATGGTAACAAGCTAAATGGAGAAATGCTGGTCTCTTTTGTCATTTGCTTGTTATTGCTAATTAGGAACAATTAAAAATCAAGACTACAGCTGTTTAAGACTAAAATAAGCAATAAGGGTTCAAAATCTTAACAAGCGAGACAACTAAAGTGAAGCTGAAGTGTTACTTGAGCAATAAGGGTTTCTTATTAAGCAATTGGGTTGGAGCAAAAACCTGCAGCCACTGCGGCCCTCCAGGACTGAATCTGCCCACCCCTGGCCTAACGCCTGACTTTACTGAAATGAAACTAACTTGCAGCGCCGCTATTTAATGTCACTTGCCTAACGCCAGACTTTACTGAAAAGAAACTGAACGTGCAGCTGCGCTATTTAATGACACTTGCCTAACTCATTTCAGAAACATTCTAAAGGGGAGGACTAAACAAAGCTCCTTGGACAGGTTTCTATTGAAACGCCCTGCGAATCAAAGTGATGAAAGCGTGGCAAAAAAGAAAAAAACTAGTGAAAAAGAAAATTAAGTTAAGCAAAAGTGAAGTGAAAAAAAAAAAAACATTAAAATACGCTAATCGGCTTTGCCAACGTCTGTTTATTTCTTTAGATTCTCATTTATGTATTAGGTTTTATTTTGTTTGTATACAATATTTGTTCATTATAAATACATTTTTCTCATGTTGAAAACATTTAACAAAAATTTGGGGTGGTTTTTTTGGGGGCTGGCACGAATTAATCTCATTTCAATTAATTTCAATGGGGAAAATTAATTTGAGATACAAGCATTTTGACTTAAGAGCTCGGTCACGGAATGAATTAAACTCGTATCTCAAGGTATCACCGTACTTACCGTTCAGTTTAAAATTTGATGAACTTCCGGATGGCAGAGTTTTTTTCTGCTTTGCTCTTTTTAGATGGCAAGGTACTACTAAGGCTCACAAAGTATCTTATTTGTGGCCACAAGGTTATGTCTTAGGTGTTTTAGATGGTCATCCACAGATTGTGAATTTCCACAAAATATAAACTGGATTGCACCCAAGTATGAAATGATCAAGGATGAAAATCTGCCCTTTAAAATCTGACTTCATGGTTACCACCTGTAAAACACTAGCTTGCACTCTGCAAATGAGGAGGAGGCAGTTTCTTTATATCTGAGTACAACATAGCTTTAGTTACGGTATTAGTGAGGGTATAGCAGATTTTAAGCTTGCACAGTGGATTTTTGAAGCAGTGGCATAAGCGGTGTATTTGTATTGATGAAATTAAAGCCAAGTACTTCAGCACACCTCTTGACTTACCATACAGTTTATATAACCAAGCAGTCTTATTGTCATTAGCTATGGGGTAGTGACAAAAATAATAAAATTGCACTGCATATTCTCCATTATGAAGGAAACATTTAACAGTCTGAAAGTATGAATTAGAAATACCCCACCTGACTGAAAGCAAGTAGTTGAGATGGTTTAGACATTTAATGAGTCTCACCCATAAATATTACTTACTGGAGGTATGGTAGTCACTATCAGAAAGACTGTTGATATTATAATTCTCTGCTGCATTGTACATAACCATGAATGTGCTAAGGAAGTCTGGTTTGACCTACTATACCTGTTACAACCATGGCCTACCTTGGGACAGGTAATGCTAGTATTAAATATGATTGAATTAAAAAAAGTTTTATTATTCTATAGTTTAGATTACTTTATATTAAATTTAATTTAGAAAAAATGATAAGAAATTTGTTGGATAAAAATTTCTGCTCATTAGATCATCATTATTATGCTAGCATAACCAGTTTCTGAATATTGAGCATAAACAGTGCGACAGACCTCAGGGTTGGCTAACATCCCAGTTGGGATAAGCCCCATACCCTTACCTGGCAGGGAGGCCAGTGTAGTGGATGGACAGTGGGAGACAGCCTACCAACAAGATGAGTGGCCACATTCCTGGGCCAATATGCCCCACACATGAGGTTATAAATGTTTATTCATGTGGGTTTTATTTCCTTCTTCATAATAAGCAATTAACCTTACGGCTATTAATAGTGCCTAACAACTTTACTGGTTTATACACAAAGAACCAAAAAAAATCTCTCTCACTTGTACATCATTGTTATTTGTCTTTTATTGCTATCCACCACACCCCACTGCCACACAGTCTTCATTCTCTTCCCTTGACTCTAAAACATATTCAGCCTTGGCATTTAGCCACAGTAGCAGTTTAAAACCATTCGAAAGTGCGGTCAGCATTATAAAATACTGGTGTCACAAGACCATAGGACCTTCCTGCAGCCTCTAGTGTTGTGGTGCCACTGATCCACAGATGCAATTATAAATCAAATATGGCTTTCGTTTTTCTCCTCACCTTATCTCACCTATACTTTCCCGTGTCAGCAGACACACACTTTCTCTGTGATGTTTCTTGGGCAGACAGGGAAATACTAGTCATGTTTTGCACTTTTGGCTAAGCCCAAGTGTATCTCCTCCCTTTGGCACCTATCCATTTTCCCTACTAAATAACAACCCTTTTAATTTTTTATCCTGTGTGTGAAACAGTCTACCACTATGAACTTGATTGAGTTTACCCCAGCCAAAAATCAAGAATTCTTTCACAGGACACCCCCTGTGGCACTATGCAAGTTGCATACAGTCTTATACAGGTTCCAAAATTATTCTAGAATGCTCTAAAGCACTGCAGAGGAATGATAATATTAATAACAGTATAAGGTGAAAAAAAGTACAAAACACAGGGAGTTTTTTTTTCTTTTTTGGAGACAAATATACTTTTAAAATAATTAATGGTCAAAAATATAAACTGCTCATATTTCAAATGATTTAAATCAACTGGACAGTAAATCTAAAATTCTCAAAACTTATTTCAATTTCACAGTTACATAGACCAGGGAACCAGATGTACATATGTTTTTGAATGTGTGTGGGTTTTACTGTGGTTTTTATGTAGGTGTCAAAAAACACACTCATGGTCTGATCTAAGGAAGTAGAGGGAATTTAAGAATAATGTGATAACTAAAATAATCAGCTAGCTTCACTGCAAGGCAGTATGTTCTCCTCCCGGAACAATGCCATTATCAGGGTTTCCCTGGAAAAATACACATGCATATACTATAAAGGACAGCCACAAAGGAAGCAAGATTCAGACTGATGACTCCATTAGTCTGCAATTACTCACCTCATACCCCTTATCCAAAAGGAACTCAGCCAAATATGATCCATCCTGAAAAACATAAAACGTAAATTAGTAATTACTAAATCTTCTTTTGAGATATTAGGTTATGTTTGAGACTTTAGTTGTAGATTAACTGTTAACAGAGCAATAAAATGAGCAGGAAGTTTTTTTCACACATAACAATACAGTATATTATTTAATTAAAAAAAATCTCATCAATTCAAATTACTTGGTAAAAGGCAACATCAGCATTCAACTTCAAAAACAGCAATTAGGTAATGGTTGCTGACACACAAAAAAATGGAAAAGAAGGTTAAAGATAGTTACTGTATACATCTATAATGGTGCATCTCTAACCTTTTTTTGTATATTTTTAGCATGGGAATAACTGTTACATACTTTGTCAAATAGGATAGTATGTTAGTGTAGTAATTTGTGCTGTAGCCAGAGATTTAGCATTCCGGGCTTGCAGCAATTGCTCAGTCATTGTTCATGTGGAGTAATATTTGATTTTACTTAACAATCTGTCAATATTAATTATAAAAACCAATTAATAAATAGTTTTTTTATACTATATAAAATGTGCCTGGGTTAGAAGGGACTGGAGATGTGAAGTGAGTTGACATCTTCAGAGGGATGTCAATCTCCCATATTTAAAATAAGGGAAATAACTAGGAGTCTGGATTTTATTAACACATACATGACCATTTTGCAATGTCTCAATGCATCCCCACAATTCAATGTTCACTTTTTTTTCACCAAATCATATATCTGAAACAAATTGCTAGTTTGTAAGAAGTTGAATTATTGAAATTAAAATGCTGACTTCAAATGGATACCCGCCTGAACCATAGTCTTTGGAAATTACCTGGTGAAAGATCTCTGTACCTGCGGTGGGTTGGCACCCTGCCCAGGATTGGTTCCTGCCTTGTGCTCTGTGTTGGCTGGGATTGGCTCCAGCAGACCCCCGTGACCCTGTGTTTGGATTCAGCGGGTTGGAAAATGGATGGATGGAAAATCTCTGTACCAAATAGCCCACTGCATCTCATTCCATGAATGCTTGAAAGAACTGATTTCTGAGTTATAGATACTGAGGGAAAGAAGCTGTTTTTTTGCCATTTTCTAATGTGTTGTTCTGTTTTCATTTTTTCTTTCTCTGAAATTGTTTACCCCAGCAAGTGATTTGCATTGTCTTCCAGAATCCCAAATGGTCACAACTCCATGATGAAAAAATAGTTATTGGACATTACAATTGCCATTGTCCTTCCAGTAAATGAAGGTCAGGAATTATAGTAAGGTAGTATCTGTTTATGTTTGTTGGAAAAGCTATGATTGCCAATATAGGCTCCAGCTGCCCCACAATCCTGCCCTGGATGAGTGGATTATGAGGATGGACAGACAGATGGATGGATGGACGGACTTTTGAAATTCAAGCTATCACCTCCTTTTGTTTTGAAATCTGTCTCTAATTATTGCTTTTGTAAATTGCATTTTGACAACTTTAAGCATACCGCTTTGTACTTTTTAATTTATTTTATTATTTTTTTTTGGTGTGCTTTGTAATCTTTTTAGAGCTAGTCGGTTTGGCAGGTGCTAACACCTCTTCATGTAGGAGGGGCAGGTGAGTGAATTAGTTCCTACAGATTTATTTATAAGGACTCGATTTTTACCCTTCCTTTCTCAAGCTATTATTAGGGTCTGTCAGGGTTTTTCCATCATGTACTCCTTTTTCTGTGTTATTTTAATGTCTATTCCAACAAGGCAACATACAGTATTTTAACATTTTGTGAGATTTCTGGCCCCATCCAAGTCTTTACTAGTTTCTATCATGAATAATGAAAAAGCTTGTTTGTACAACGGTATGTTGTTGCCACGAAGGTATTCAAATTTTGTTCTAATCATATAATGGGTCAAATATGCCAATAAAACACACATTATAGAATTTCCACTTTCACCAGCCAGCACAAGTGAGACTCAACAGGATGAAGCCATTGTACTGTATGTATTTGAATTTACACATTGTATGATTTTTTTTACTATTTATTATTTTTTTTAGGAATAGACTTTCTTTAAAATGATGAAGAAAAAGTTGTCTCTGACCAGAGTTCTCATTAGTGCAAAGTAATGCTGCCTTAAGTCCTTGTTCCCTAATTTCAGTTAATATAAAAAGCTGTTGATAGTGGAAAATGAATCAGACTTTATTCATCATTCAGTAATTTCTCTATTTTCATACTACTGCCAAAACCTTGGAATTAACAATACAGTAAAGCCTTTTGCAGCACGTTTTACAACAATTTAAAGCAGTCTTATTCTGTTTATGCAGGGGTCTGTATTTAGAAGTGTATCCCAAGAGTACAATCTTACTTGTTTGAGCATGCAAGAGTTCAGTACATTTTATGGTCAGAAAAAAAAATTACACAAAATTCAATAGCAATGTTAGTACATAAACTACACAATTCATCCCAAAAACTACATGATATGAACCTTACTACATCTTTAACAATATCATACTTCCTTAATTTTAGGTGTCAGCTATTTTTTTTTGTAAAACTGGCATTCTGGCTAGGTTGGAATACTGTTGGGAATACCTGGCTACCAGAGATTAAGCATGTTCTAAGAAAGGGAAGGATAGATAGACAGATGGATGATTAGTTTTTTTTTAACCAAGTTTTATACTTTTATCCTACCATTATCAAACTCAATTAAATTAGTTCAGGCTTAAGGACCATGTGACTATAGTAACATAGTGTGCCATGCAGAAATCAACCCTAAACAAAGTGTCAGTTTCTTAGTTTGTACAGTACGTTACAAAGAAAATTATAAAGATATGCATAATTAGAGTTGGGAAAACATATTCTTTGATTTTTTAAAGTTTCATGTTTTCTATGCAGTATTAACAATGAAGTAAATGTTAACGATGGTCCCCACTGCAAACCAAACTGGATCCAAAACAAATTTGCCCAAGGCCAGTGCAATGCTTCTGATGATGTTTATAATATAACATGCCAGGCAAACATTAAAGCCAAACTTCATACTACAAATACTTCATACTTCATACTACAAATGTCGCTTTGCTCCTATGGATTACTTTATAATCATGAAAAAACTTTGCAAACAGGTCCATGACTTTATTTTTCAAGGAAATCTCATGAAATGTTAAACAATATTTCTTTTGCACAATACCCTTTGCATGGTATGAACTTGAAAAAGATACAGCTGCCAGAAAAATCCAGACAGAGCACAAGAGGAGAAAATGGGAAAGTTTTGACAGTTAATACTGAAGTCAAACACACTGCTGCTTTAGTGTTACTACAGTCTGAAATGTCAGAGCTATGTCTCGTAAATTAAGAAGTGTGAATAAGGGTCCCTTAAAAAAGGACACATTATGCAAAACCATGCACATTTCTAAAGAGCCTTGGAAAGTATGATATTAATAAACCAGTCTGTCGCGATTTATACTTTCTTTTAGTGATTTTCTCTCTTACAATTCCCTAAAGAATAAAAAGAGAATATGCTCTATGTTCTCTCAGTATATTGCATAACCTCTCACTTAAATGGTTATAAGAAAGCAACACGTAAAAGAGGGGAAAAAGCCACACTCCTCGAGAAAGCTGATGAGAAACAGGCCTAACCAGGATTGAACCCTGTCAATAAGGTCTTGTTCTTCTCACCCAGGCCATTTCTCAAACTTTCCAACCACACTGGAACATTCTAAACCAGCAGTGGCATTTACTTCCTCTGCATTTCCTTTCCAAGTCTATCAAGTGATGTGGCACTGCTTTTCAGCCAGTGGGAATATGAGTTACTAGTTCCTGGCAATATCTGATTCTCTTGTCTGGTAGTAGTGTAGTACTCACACACTATTTATTTTTCTATTTACAGTGACATTTTATTACCTTAAAGTAAAAGAGCAAAAAAGTGACTCCAGCAGGGGCCACATTTGGCTGTGAGATGTAAACTTAATTCTAATAGGTCAAATTATAAATGTCAGTTTATCAGTAAAAACAGGAGCTGATGTTGCTGTAGATGCTAAGATTTCAAATCACTGTGTCTACCATTGTATTCTTGTAAAGACTCTGGGTGGCCTGCATGTTCTAAAATTTCCCAGTCAATCTGTATCACCAGAGCCAAATATGCTAAAAGCATTATATTCCCCACCCTGATTGTATCCGGAAACTCAAGAACTATGTAACACTCATAACGAGTCACAAGCTGCAAAGGGACTAGGTGGTGCAGTGATCTTTGACCACTATATACACATGTATGAACCTAGTCATAACCCAGATGAAATGCATTTCACTGATGTTTTTAAAATGTCTCCACCTGAAAACTGAAAATAGTTTGAAACTTGTTTTAAATGTTACATTTTATTTATTTTTTTTAATGACTCTGAGAAATAGATCTAATACTCTTCCCTCATTTTGAAAGTCCCATAAAAATGAGATCATAAAATTGTGTGAAGATGTATCATTTTATATAGGTTGTCAAGAAAAATGATAGAATTTGTCTAAAATTATCTTAAACAACTCCTCAAGTTGTCTGAGGTATACATGTCCTGAAACAGTATTTCATTTAAGACTGCACAAAACCCAATCAGACAAAGCAGAAAATAAAAGCTCCTCCTTAAAATAAGTAACTGAATATAGCTAAGTAATGTCAAAAGTGATTTAGATTAAAAGTACAAATTTCTCTGTGTGGCTTATTTAAAGCTGCAGAATTATATAATGAACAAACAGGTGTGCAATGGATTTTTGAATTTCATTTTATTGAAGTGGAGTGAGGCGTTGTGCCTTTTTTCTGCCAGCAGAGGGTTTCAAGTCAAGTGCAGCATTGTTAATATTTGTAGACAGAAGAATAAACTGTATAAGACAAATACTGTAAAAACAGACAATTACACACTATACACAAATCTTACATACAATAATAATGAAATCCATTTTTAATATTTAAGGTCTTCTGCCAATCCCTATTTTAGGTATTTACAAATACCAAAATTCAAAATCACATTTGTCTTTAATTTAATTTTAACAGCCAAAACAAATCAACTTTTTAATGACTTCCATTAAACTTTCAATTTCAAAGCTTTATAAATGTGACAAACAGACAGACAGATATTGACTAGTCAAAATTTAAAACACTTGAACTAGTGAAAACCTGATTTGCTGACACCGCATTTGATGTTTTACTTTGGTTAGTTAGAAAATAACACTAATGAACAAAGACTTTGTCACAGAACAACTTAGGGGTATTTTAAAAGTACTGATTTCAAGAATGTACTCAGAATTTTTCCATCACACAAAGTTTTTGAGTTCTGCCTTTCTTTTAGGTTGTATGTTTAGTATTAAGGTTTACTACTCTTTTTAAAGTTTAGGTTTAAAATATTTTTATTGCTGTTTACAAGCATTTTATAACTTTACAGACTTTTTTCCTGGTAATTTTGAAGCAGTCAAACATGTTGAATGATTTCATCAGGACTTTTCTGAAATGGAAAAGCAACACAAGTGGAGTCCCAGTAATATGCTTGCCAACTATTACCGGAACCTTAGAGTGATATTCCTGAGGCCAAGTAGAGCAGAAAATTGTATACAGTACTTCTGCCTTTTAGGTGAGACTGTCCCATGTGTATATATAGATGTATATCATATATTTTAAGCATGTGTCATTTAAAATCCTAATGTGATACGGAAAATCCAATTAGATATTTTAATTCAGCACAAAAATACTGTAAGATTCACCTATATTAATTCATATCACAAGAAAGTTACATTTTGTTACCCAGTGTAATTATTGATTTAATTACTGTATTTTGAATTAAGGATATCTAAAAAAGAATTTTAGGCACCTAAAGTGCAATGTTAACTAGTCAGAATTAAAGAAAATTTCTGTCTCATTTGAATTCTGATTAGTTATACTGGAATAACAGATGTTATACTTAAAACTCTCCATCAATGGAAAAACTCCCTCAATTTTTTCATGAAATTTCTAAAAGTAAAATATATTCTAGGCAACTCAATTTTGAATTCTGACTAGTTAAAGATATTAAGAAAAACCTATACCGCACTAATTCCTACCTTGTGCACAACACTGACAGGTTAAAATGGATTAACCAAATATAGTAAAAGATAAAACAATGAATAGAAACATTAATACATATCACTAGTAATTAATTTATATAAAGTACAAGGTCAAATTAAACTTTTAAATCACCATTGAAGCATAATTTAAGTAGATTTTAAATCCTATTAAGAAAATGTAATATTATAACATATAATGTTTATGCATATTTTGCATTACTACAGTACATTTGACTTCAGGTTTCTCTAGGATATCTGAAGCCAAACAAAAAAGCATTAAATGCTCAGGATTACTAAGTGCGTTTAATATTATTAATTAGATTATTATCAAATAATCCTAAACAGTGAATCATGTTTTTTCTATAAATTGATCACTAAGGCGGACGGCTAGGGCTCATGCCTAGTCAGAACACCCGGAGGATGGAAAGACCGGGAGAGGAGCAGTACCTCATCTGGAACACGAGAAGGCAGCTGCCCTGGTGGGTGTTGGGGCCATGGGAACAGAGCTCGGAAGCTCAACCTTGTGGGGACCCATGGCCACCGCCAGGGAGCCTGGATGGTTCAGAAGCCATGGTATGCAGCACTTCCGCCACACCAGGAAGTGCTGCCGGACCAGGAAGCAGGTACACCCGGAGTGCTTCCAGAAGCCCATGCAGCACTTCCACCACACCAGGAAGTCCTGCAGGAAAATCATCAGGATGCACCAGGAGCACTCCAGGTGCGCCTGGATTCTCTTCCAGCAACACTTCCTGGTGTGGTGGAAGTGCTGCAGTCCAAGGCTCCGGAATTGTCTAAGCTCCCCCTGGTGGTGGCTACGGTCCACAACAGGATTAAGCTTCCAAGCTCCATTCCTGTGGCCCAATGCAAATCAGGTGGGCCGCCCTCTCGTGTCCTGGGGAAGGTATTGCCTCTCTCCCAGTCCTTCCGCTCTCCAGGCGTCACCGTGGGTCAAGGTCCCCGGTCATCTGTCACATCACTTGATATATTCTTTCTTGCAATATTTTTAAGGAAATGTAGAGCAACTAGTCTTGCATGTAGACTATGAAAAAATAAATTCAGCAGGGATTATAATAAATTCACATAAAGTAATAATATCAAGGTACTGAACAAATTCTATTCAATTTTATTTATTCTTAAAAAGCACATTTCACAAGGAACATTTCTTTATTTGCCTAGCAGACACTTTTATCCAAAGCAGATGTCTGGGACTGTTATGTACACAATTTAACGCATGTTTCAATTTCCTAGCAAATTATAAAAAAAATGATCATTTCAAACAAATGAGGAAATAGTATGTGTAAAAACAGACTGGGAATGTGGGCTAAGATTATGTTTGCACTTTGTTGATCAGTAGTTCATCTAAACTAGTTTTAAAATAATTTTTTATTCTTTGACAATTAAACAAAAAAAATCAAGAAGTCTCAAATAACAAAAATAATGCAGCTATAATTAAATCCTAGCCCATTCTGTAACCATACATAGTATAATCCCTACCCCATTGACCCCCAACATGAGGTCCAAGATCCCAACCATTATTGAATAGTCATTAATTTTGGAGATTTCTATTCTAAATAAACAAAACATTTACTGTAGCAGCTACAGAAGCCATAATTACAATAGATATAATTAACACAGGAATCATCTAAAGAATTTTTTATCCCTGAGTATGGGGGTATATGGGATTCGAATGGCCAGTACATTTGCAAAGTGATCTTTCCTGAAGTATAGCATAGAGTGAACATCAAGCATCCTAGATTTAAAATAATCAACTTTTACTCACAGAGATCTGAAACAGTACACTTTTTAGTATATTTGTCCTAAACTACTAATAAACAATATCAGCAAACACCGAAACAAAGTTAATTTGTAAAATTCCCAAATTTGGAATGTGTATCTGGAATAGCGTGACAAAAATCAAGTAAAACATTTTACATACCTAAAATGTATTAGTTTGCTACTTAAATATTTAAAAAAAGAAAAATGGAGGCAAGTATATTATTAAAGCGTCAGCTCCTGAGTGAAACTGCATTTTAATCAGTGCATAATATGAAGACATACTGTATACACACATTTATATTTAAGTAACGAAACAAGATTGATGAACTGAATAGCCTCCTTTTGTTTGTCAAACTTTTTATGCTCTTATATGATGCACCATAAAAGAGAAAGTCAAAACAAAAATGCAGACTCTAATTAAATAGTGTATTTACATAATCCTGTGGGAAGCTTAAATGTCTCTGTGTGTTTTTGCAGGGAAACAAGCTTACTACTTTTGACTGAGCTACTAAATTGTAATTTAGTCTTGCTCACCACTCTTTACACAACACATTTGATTATGAAATTATCCTAAGGTGAGAGTTTTGTGTAACACAATATGTAAGGATACACTGTTCTGTTCACATCTTGATTTATTTATAGCAATAATTAGGCACCAGTACAAACATAAGTATAAGACTGCAGACATGCCAATTATTCATTCTAAAATCTATTTATTACAATAACCAATGCCTTGAAAATCTGTCTAGTAAAAAATTACATTACAACAATGGCACACTAATATTCTTATTCTTAATGTCACAGTCATGATTGCACATGGCAAATCTAATCTCAGACATAGGGGAAAAAAAGAAAACTTATAGGTTAAATAAAACAATGATTTAAGTTAAAGTTAGCAAGCCTTTGGTTAAGGGATTCATTGGAAAGAAAATCTGCCGTAACTATGGGTCTCACTGAGCCAGGCTGCCAAGCTGGTGATAGACATATCCACACGTTAGGGCTTTAACAAGTTTCTGGACAATTAAAATGGGACTTTGATTTTCAAAGAATACCTACTATGCTTATCAAGCATATGTTTTAAAACTATTGTTTCTAACAGTTTTTTTTACATATTTATAACTTGTATTTTTTCCTCTGCTGCTTTTTTGTATGATGTTTTTTTCAGTTGCTTTTAACCTAATTTACTTACTAATCATACATGCTTAATACATCTATACTTAAACTGCTTCTGCTTCAGTGGAACAAGTCACTTGCTTAGACTTTCATTGCAGCAATGACAGGGACCTATAGGTTTACAGTTCACATCCTTGGCTACTTGCAGAATTAAAATAATTTTATTACACACAATGTTTAGAATAGATGTGGACTTCACCGAACACATTTCTTTTCATATTTTTAAACATAGTTGCTCTTTTTTGTTGCTATATTTAGCGCTCAATTTAAAGTAGGCAATAAAAGTCACAGAAAACTGCCAAATTCCAGCTGTTTCACATGTAGGTCACTTTTTCAGGCTAAACAGAAAGAGGAGGCACCCTGTTGATTAAGATAAGATATAAATAACTGAAACCAAAAGGTACATTTCTGGAAGCACTGAGGCAAGTAAGAATATACTTCTGAGATTGAATAGTCTCTAAGACAGACAATAGAGAATATAATATTAAATGTGATAAGCTGGTTACCGCCTTGCATTCAATGGTACCAGAGCAGACCAACACTATTTTTCTGTGGACTAACACACACCACAAGCAATCTTAGTTCACAGATTTGCATTGTGGTAACTGTCAGTGGCCAGCCACAATCCTGCAATAGCGGGATTACAACTGCTCTCAGAAGCAATTTCTAATTTGCCTAAGATGATGGAGGCTCATCATCCTTTGGGCCAAGCAGATAGTGTTTCTGAATACTGTAAGCGGAGTGCTTCCTGGTGATGTTAGTTGAGCTCTCTCTCACTCAGTCCCCATCTTACTACATAGAACTTCCACTTTCACAGGCCCCTTTTTATCTTACACTGCAAAGAACAGCATAAGAAAGTGCTCAGCTGGATGGAAGGAACCAAAGTAACATTTTCACTTCAGTCAACATGCCTAAGCATATACAACATATGTAAAATGTGTGAGAAAGAAAAAAAAATGCTCTATGTAACTATTAAAATTGGGAATTTAACAAGATAAAAATCAAAGGTACTGCAAAGAATTTCCGCCAGGAAAACAAAATCAACACCCTATATTTTCAAACAGTAGGTATGCCAACCGATCAAACTTTAGATTCTTTTATAATGCAAAGAATGATATTTGAACATGATGCTGGACTGATATGCCTAGTTGTTAAACTTTCTTCATATTTAAACTACAAATAGCATGTAGTAGTTGCAGTATTGTAATATACAGTACATTATTTATAAAGTATTTGGTTCAAACAATAGAAAATGTAAAAATTAGTACTTACTTTAAAGTTAGCAGTAACACTAACACTGTCACATGGAATGCACGGACTACCTGAAGATGCAGTCTTAAAAACTGGTAAAACACAGGAATACAGGGACACCAGGAATCAACAGATGGAGTTGTCCTCAGAGCAAAGAAATATTTAACCTACATTCCCGAGAGGGAATTTTATGTTTCCTTAGGACAGAGGGCAGATTGAGACTACAGTAAGAGAAAAGTTGGGTGAAGGTTCAAAAGTCAAGCAAAGAGATAAAGGAAGATGGATAACAAGAAAGAAATGTTATCTAGAACTTGGTAAACAGGCAAGTGGATACGCAATGAGTTAAATTTTAAGATGGTCCAGCAAAGTAGGAGGTTTCTTGTGTTGTTAGATACCATGACCATTGTTTATCACTTGATTTTGTACTTGTTCAGAGTATGGAGTAATGCAGGGATTGCTTCTATTAAAATACGTAACAGTAAGTAAGTTGCAGGTCTACAAGAAAATTGTTGTGAAAAAGATTACAGTAT
Source organism: Erpetoichthys calabaricus (assembly GCF_900747795.2). NCBI lineage: Eukaryota > Metazoa > Chordata > Cladistia > Polypteriformes > Polypteridae > Erpetoichthys > Erpetoichthys calabaricus. Next base: position 150,510,120 of record NC_041399.2, on the reverse strand, counting down.
AGTTGAAATTTGAAGATATGGGTAGTACAAAGGTTAATGCACAAGATTCTGCATTTTCTGCCATCTGTTGTCTTTTACGCTTACCAAAATTATATTTCATCTATACTAATAAAAGGCAAAGCCATCACTGACCCACTCACTCACTGACTGACTGACTCACTCATCACTAATTGTCCAACTTCCCGTGTAGGTGGAAGGCTGAAATTTGGCAGGCTCATTCCTTACAGCTTACTTACAAAATTCTATGCGTAACGGTCATAACTGGAACCTACTTTAGTATACTGTATACGGCCATAGCGGGCAGCTCGGTCGCCGTGTGAGGCGGTTGCGTCTTGCATCATCACGCCTCCCACGTGATTGAGTGCCTGCCCGTATAAGGTAAATATTCGCGGGTGAAGGACTGTGCTTAGCATATTCATAAGTGCGGCTGCTGCGGAAATCAGCACGCCTCCCACGTAATTGACTGCCTGCCCATATAAGGCCGTTCTTCGCTGCGGTGTGTTCATTCCTTTTCTTGCTTCACCAAGGAAGCAGCCTTTTCACAGTTTAAACACTGTTTTATAAACGAACGACATATAAGGCCGTCCTTTTTCCTTGCTTCGCCAAGGAAGCAGCCTTTTTATTTAATCCACGGGTTCTCCGCTGTTTTATTGTTCATTTATTACGATTGTTATAGTTATTGTGTAGGTTTTATTTAATCCACGGGTTCTCCGCTGTTTTATTGTTCATTTGTTAAGATTGTTATAGTTATTGTGTAGGTATTTTACACTTAGTTTACTGTTCAGGTACCCATTTCCTTTATTTAATCCGCGGCTTCTCTGCTGTTGTTTTAAGGAACTTCGTGCAGGTGCCGCCAAATATGCCATATAAGGCCGTCTTTTCCCCTTGCTTCGCGGTTCTCTACTGTTTTATTGTTCGTTTATTACGATTGTTATGGTTATCGTGTAGCTATTTTAGACTTAGTTTTCTGTTCAGGTACCCATTTCCTTTATTTAATCCGCTGCCTGCCCATATAAGGCGCTCCGCTGTTTTTCTGTGAAGTAGCCTTTATGCAGCTTCTCCGCTATTTTATAAACGAACGCCATATAAGGCCGTCGTTTTTGCTTGCTTCGAAAAGGAAGCAGCCTTTTTATTTAATCCACGGGTTATTATTTCATTTATTACGATTGTTATAATTATTGTGTAGGTATTTTATACTTTGTTTACTGATCAAGTACCCATTCCCTTTATTCTTCCAACTGTACCCCTATTAACATGTCTATGGAGGTGATCACCATCAATCAAAGAACTATCACTTACCGAGTGGTGTCCATGCCCCGAGATGGCGCCTGCCTTTTCCATTCTCTGTGTTACATATTGCACGGACATATCAGGCTCACTTTTGATATCCGCAGGGACATTGTGTCTTATGTATTAAATGACTGAGACTGGTTCAAAGTGTGGACTGATGATGGTACAGGAGATAATTATAGTACACAGGAGCACTATAAGACTGAAATGCTTAAGCCCTTCACCTATGGTTCTGCATGTGAGTTGATGGCTGCCGCTGAATTGTTTGGTTGTCGCTTTCAAATGTACCAAAATGGCCAAATATTGTACACCTTTGGAGAACCGTCAATGCCTCTTAAACATCTTAGATTCACAGGTGACGATTTGAGCAGTGGACACTTTGAAGTTTATGAATATTTCAACTCTCAAAAGATGGATGCGAAGTTATTGATGAAGCCAGTTGTATGCTTATATCGATTGACACATACCGAATGTCAGTTCAACACAAATCCACCTCGAGCCGATTATGACAGCAGCAATCCAATCTGTGAGAACACAGTAAAAAGGAGGCGTATCAGACGTCGTTGTAGATTTTCTGATGCAGCTAGACGGAAGCAACTTCATGCAGCTGCCGCCAAATACTCGCAGAAAAATCCACAAGTTAATGAACACGCTGTGGCTAAATACTCAGAAGCAAATCCACATGTTCATAGGGACGCTGTGGCTAAATACTCAGAAGCAAATCCACAAGTTCATAGGGACGCTGTGGCTAAATACTCGCAAGCAAATCCACAAGTTCATAGGGACGCTGTGGCTAAATACTCGCAAGCACATCCACAAGTTAATAGGAACACTGTGGCTAAATACTCACAAGCACATCCACAAGTTAATAGGGACGCTGTCGCTAAATACTCGCAAGCACATCCAGAAGTTAATAGGGACGCTGTCGCTAAATACTCGCAAGCACATCCACAACTTAATAGGGACGCTGTCACTAAATACTCGCAAACGAATCCACAAGTTCATAGAGACGCTGTCGCTAAATACACGGAGGCAAATCCACAAGTTAATAGAGCTTCTGTTTCTAGATACGATCCCAATAATGAAAAGCGGCTCATACGAAAACAACAGGTTTGGCTCAAAAAAGCCAATTGTGGATTTGCGTACGACCCAAACATACATTATGAGTCTGACAAAACAGGACACATTGGATCCATGGATGTTCACTGTGACTATTGTCAAGCTCAGAAGTGGAAATACGAGCCTCCTGGTTTGTGCTGTAACGGTGGTAAAGTCTCTCTCACTCCTTACGTAAGCTTCCTGACCTTCTTGAGGGCCTGTTAAATGGCGAACATCCTCAAAGTGAGCATTTCTTGAACAATATTCGAAAGTACAACAGCGCATTTCAAATGACGTCATTTGGTGCTAAACAAATCGTTGATGGAAATTTTATGCCTTCATTTAAAGTTCAGGGACAAGTGTATCACTTGATTGGCAGTCTTTTACCTATGCCGAGTGAGGAACACAAATTTTGCAAATTTATTTCGTCAGGGACGATGAAAAGGAAGCAGAAATCCGCTGCGCTAATTTTTCTGGACTTAACCCTGGTCAAGCAATTACAAAAAATGCTCCATGACTGTAATACTTACATCCAGGACTTCCACTCCACAATGGACAGTATTTCAGATGATGACAAAGACTTCAAAGTTGTCATTCACACAGACAAAAAACCATTACATGCACACAAAGGCAGATTTAATAAACCCACAGTTCATCAAGTTGGTGTTGTCATCGTTGGGCAAACGTTCAACAATAGAGATATTGTCTTGAAAACCAGAGACAATAAACTACAACGCATTAAGGAAACCCACAGATCCTATGATGCACTTCAATATCCTCTCATGTTCTGCTATGGTGAAGACGGCTATACTGTGTCTATACCTCAAGTTCATGCTACCAGTAAGTTACCTATGAACAAAACCGTCTCTGCAGCAAACTTCTATTCATACCGGCTTATGATCAGACAACATTATGATAATACTATCCTTTTCTTCCGAACTTTATTAAATCAGTTTTTAGTTGATATGTACGCAAAAATTGAATCCGAAAGACTAAATTATATCAGACTAAATCAGAAAAAACTACGAGCTGAAAATTACGTTCACTTAAAAGATGCTATTGACAAAAATGACACTGATTTAATAAAACTTTTTCAAGCTTGTGATATTACCATCTTCCTTCACTGGAGGACCTCGCTATATGCACGAGCGTACACAAGACGCAATGACATACATAGCAACTATACACACATTGAAGCAACTATTTTTACTGGCAGTGCCTCAGGTGACACAGTTTTTATTCCTCGCATCCCCGTTATACCATCTAATCTCCCATTTCAATTCAAACGCGTTCAATTTCCAGTAAGGCTCTGCTTCGCAATGACAATTAATAAGTCTCAAGGACAAACACTACAAAAGGTTGGCATTGATTTGAGGCAGGATTGCTTTTCACATGGCCAACTGTATGTTGCATGCTCAAGAGTAAGCTCAGCGCACAGCTTGGTCATATTACAACCGGAGGGACGAACTGACAACGTGGTATACAAAGAGTTCCTTAACAAATAATTTTTTGGATATTTTCCCTCAGTTTAAAAATGTTTACTTTTTTCTTAATTAAAATATTCAGCCAGTATTTCGCCACTGTGAAGCGCGGGTATTTTGCTAGTACAGTAATCCCTCGCTATATCGTGCTTCGCCTTTCGCGGCTTCACTCCATCGCGGATTTTATATGTAAGCATATTTAAATATATATCGCGGATTTTTTGCTGGTTCGCGGATTTCTGCGGACAATGGGTCTTTTAATTTCTGGTACATGCTTCCTCACTTGGTTTGCCCAGTTGATTTCATACAAGGGACGCTATTGGCAGATGGCTGAGAAGCTACCCGGCTTACTTTTCTGTCTCTCTTGCACTGACTTTCTCTGATCCTGACGTAGGGGGATTGAGCAGGGGGGCTGTTCACACACCTAGACGATACGGACGCTCATCTAAAAATGCTGAAAGATTATCTTCACGTTGCTATCTTTTGTGCAGCTGCTTCCTGAAATGACATGCTGCACGGTGCTTCGCATACTTAAAAGCTCGAAGGGCACGTATTGATTTTTGATTGAAAAACAAACTCTGTCTCTCTCTCTCTCTTCCTGCTCCTGACGGAGGGGGTGTGAGCTGCCGTCTTCAACAGCTTTGTGCCCCGGTGCTTCGCATACTTAAAAGCAAACAGCCCTATTGATTTGTTTGCTTTCCTCTGTCTTTCTGACAGACTCTGCTCCTGACTCGCACTCCTTTGAAGAGGAAAATATGTTTGCATTCTTTTAATTGTGAGACGGAACTGTCATCTCTGTCTTGTCATGGAGCACAGTTTAAACTTTTGAAAGAGACAAATGTTTGTTTGCAGTGTTTGAATAACGTTCCTGTCTCTCTACAACCTCCTGTGTTTCTGCGCAAATCTGTGACCCAAGCATGACAATATAAAAATAACCATATAAACATATGGTTTCTACTTTCTACTGGAACGCAACCCCCGCGATGGAGGAGGGATTACTGTAGTTGATAAAGCATGCAAAAATTTCAGTATTATTCCAGTGTCAACTGAATCGTAAACAAACAATTACAGTTCTATTAGCCTACCTTGAAATGATCAAGCAAGTCCTTTGTGAACAAGCCCATAAATTAAGACCCATGGTAATGGGAGTTAGTATATGTATATTTCTTGCTGGTGGTCCAGTATCTTATTCAAAAGTCTAGTTGTTAGATATTCCTTGTCTTTTTCACACATTCATTGAACAGTGGATAACAAACACTTCCTTGCTTTCAACACAAGATCTTTTCTAATGAATTGTGAGATACCACATTTCACTAATAATTAAGTTTTATTCTTTCCACAGGTGAATGACTTTTCATATTCTGAATCAGAGTAAATCTTTTTAAAAACTTTGTAAATTTCTTTGGTAAATTTATAGGACTAGTATTGACTTACAGTGTAGAAGACCAACAGTACTTCAGCTATTAGAGGTGTTGTCATAGAAAATCTACTGAATGCTGAATTTGGTTGAGTATTTGGGACAGTGGCTGTATTATTAGGCCTTATCTGAGGATGAGCAGTGGACAAATTGTCAACTAACAATCCAAACATCAGACTCAACTGGTACCAGACTCCTTCAAGAGCTAGCATATCATTTGTTCTTGTTAGATTTCATGTGGGAATTGAGTGCCTTAATGCCCATTTTACCTACTTTGAATTTATTTCAACATATTTTACATCTACCTTAAAAACAATTGGTTGTCAACTAGTACTGGTACATTTCATCCTCTGGCCATTTATGGTAAAATTAGCATTTTCCATCTTTTGAAGACCTACTCACTTTAGCTAACAAACGAATGCATTGAGTAGAGTTTGATGTATTTGAGTGTTCAATTGCTCTTTGGGTGTGATCTCAAAATTTATACTTCTAAAAAGAAGACATTTTCAGACATGGCAATGTCTTTATCACCTCAGACCCCAAAAGGGATTTCAGATTGCCCTCTCAGTTGCTAAATAACTTTATTACATTCACCATCAAAAGTATTCTGACAAGAAGTATTGTTACCTGCTTTGGAAACAGTACATAGCAAGACCGTAAGGCCGCAATGGCCTCCTTTCTGTGCTGAAGTCTGGAAAAAAGAACCCCTACCTAAGGCCAGTTCAGAAAGACTAAGGAGGAGCTTTTTCTCTTTTTCAAGTTGAATAAGGAAAGTGTTTAAAACAACATGATGCCTTATTGTTAACTCCCTCACATTAAGTTATTTATTTAGTTATCACAGACAAATAATTCTATTGATTATTTTTTAATATTTATAAAGTAATGTGCTATTGTCCGTTTATATTCCTCCTAAAGGCACAGTCATTGGAATTTAGTAATTAAGCATTTCACTACATATTATAATGTACATATAATTTGTATGTGACAAATAAAATTTTATTTGATTTTTACGACCTTAAAGAGTGTAGTAAGACAGACAATAATGTAAGGAGCTGACACATTGGCAGTAAAGGGAGGGAAAAAGAAGAAGTTAGATCTGGCAGAGAATGCTGAAATGTTGAATGTTGAGATGGACGTGTGGAGTTAAAAAAAAAAAAATACAGAATAAGAAATGAGACAATCAGAGGTACAACAAAAGTGGGAGAGATATCTAAGAAAGTACAGAAAAGTAGGTTGAAGTGTTATGGGCATGTGATGAGAAGAGACAATTAATTACTTGGGCAAAAAAAGTGATGGGATTGGACATAGAGGGGAACAGAAAGCAATGAAGGCCAAAGCAGAGGTGGATGGACAGAGTAAAACAATTTGAAGGAAAAGGGTCTGACTGGGGAGGATGTGCAGGATGAAGCTTTATGGGGAAGGTTGAGTAAGCACATCAACCCCATAGAAGTGGGAAAAGATGAAGAGAAAATGGAAGACATTTTTTACAACCTTTTCTAAGGCATTTTAAATCTTTTTAAGGATCTATATAATCTGTGAATAGTGTCTTTAGGTCTTTTGTTATTTATTCCATTTGTTACAAATGTTATTTTTTCCTTTTTCTACAAACTATTATTAGGGTGAAGGCAAGATTAATGGCGGTAAAGTTCAGTGTTGGCTCTATCTTGTGAACTTCATTTACAGATTAATTGTTAATATGCAGGATGCACAAATCTAGTGGCAAATAGCTTTAATTTTCAAGATTTGGTACAATTCAGTTTCACAAGAAACTGATTTTGTCATTATACTCATTACCTTAGACCAGGGGTCTCCAACCTTCCCCCCCCCCCCCCCCCTCCCTCCCCCCCCCCCCGAAAGCTACTACAAAATGAAAAAGGCCGAGAGCTACTCATGTTTTCTAATGTTTACTCTCATAGCTTACTTCAACCCAAACAAACTGAATAAGCTTGTTTTGCCGGAACATTTACAAAATGTTGGTGTCCACAACTCACATTTTGCATTAAAACATAACATAAAAAATATTTAGTTCACCTGCAAGTGCATTTTGTATGCCTGTATGCATTTTCTAGTGTATCTCACACTGAATTAAAACATGAATACAGTCAAAACAAAGCAATTCCAAATACACAGATATTACTTATTCATTTGTCATTTTGTTACATGTCACTGTTTCACTTCACAAGAGTACTTACATGTCCAGTTGCATGTATGATGTGTTTTTTAGTTAATGAGATGATTGGCACTGTATGGAGTCAACAAGAGAGGTGTATTGTGGAGTATAGCCACTTAGGTTCACTCTTATGGAATCATTTAAATGTTCATCTGTCAGTACTGACATGTCAGAAAAGGCAGACTCACAGAGGTATGTAGGCTCAAACAAAGCAGGCATTTTCAGGGCTGCTTGGTAGAGATTCTTATAGTTATCTGGCTCCACTAAGCTCCAAAAATGCTGAAAATGCTGTGGAGACTTTAACTGCACATTATTTTGAAGGTTTACTAATATATAATATGTAAAACCTAATGTCTGTCTCTCTGTATGTCTGTCTGCTTTCACAAGAGAACTACTTCACAGATTTAAATCGGGTTTTTTTCTATAATTTGCTTGAACATTCCGGTTGATTTTGCGACTTCTCTCATTTCGCTAAGTATCATAGTTTGCTCGCGGTACCAATTTATTTGCGCGAATCCGAGATCCACACAACGAGCCAAAGGGAGGGGCCTTCCTCACTCACTCGTCAGCTTCGGGCACGTTCCTTAACTCCACTTAGCTAGCAAATCAGAGAACAATTGAATTCAACTTTGTTTGATATTTAAAATAAGGTGTTAGGTCTTGATGAGTCCGGATATTCTCTTAACTGTATGCCACATTGAAAAGATAGATTGCAATTCAGATTGTGGATCGTGATTTTGTGTTAAAAGGATCGTGATTTGATTTTTTGGAAAGATCACCCACCCCTAATTTGACTAATCAAGTTTTCAAATTTCTGTAGGATTCATTAACCCTTTGGTGAGCTATTTGGAAAGGGTTGCAAGCTACCGGTAGCTCGCAAGCGACGTGTTGGAGAACCCTGCCATAGACAAACTCTTTCCTTCTTGAGGGTCCACCAATTGGTGGTCTTGAACTCCAGATCTTGTTTATCGCCGTGGAATTGGTTTTATGTCTACTAGATTCCACAGGTACTGTGCTCACAGTAGATGTACGATAAACTGATGCCACCAACAGTGTAAGTGTAGTCTGACATATGTCATCTATGCCTAGCCATGGAACACACCCTCAGTAGACAGATCAAACAAAAATTACACTAGCTCTCATATGTCTTGGCCTGCTATTTCATATCACATACCACTTCTGTGAATTTAAATAATTAAACAGTCCAGATTGCACAGGTAAACATTGAATAGCCAGGAAGAGATTCTACATTTGCAAGAATTGAAGGTCTATAAGTATATGTTATTTACAGGATTTGAAACAAGCTAAAGATTTAGGTTTGATCTTCATTCTTGTACCTCAGCCTTAAGCAGAAGCTTTATACTTTTCCTATACTCCCTAAAAATATGAAGTCCTCTCATGTAAGGTTTTGAGTTTATACTCAAAGAGAGATTATCAAAAAATATAGATAAAAATAGTTAATGAAAAATACATATGTAGTTACTTTATTTTGCAAATATTTGACTTCTAAATGTTTCTGAAGCAGCAGTATTACAGCTCAACACCTCATTTTGGTTATTTTAATAAAGTCTGAATTAAGCTCAAACACCTAGTAATTAATAATATTACCATGTACACAACAGATTAATGTAACAAAATACCACAAACATCTTTCATTTCTTTAGCAACTTCTAGGACCTGGGGATTCATTGCAGAGTTATCATTTGGCATGATTTTTTTAACCACAAATTATAGGATTTATCACTTATTTTTTCATAACATAAACTGTCTAAGCTATGCAGAACATTTACTAATTCTCAACATTACAAGTATCTTGTTCACAGTAATCTCACAAACAAGCAATTTAACAGAAATACTGATGAATGTCTTTCAGAATTTTAAATACTAAGATTAGGTTTCCATGCAGAATTCTGAGTTTGGCTCATTATGAGTAAGTGCGGAAATGGTCATGACAGTAGCCTGCATTGGCCTGCCACTCTGTTTAGTGACTTTACCTGTCTAGGGTCCAGCTTTCCTTGACCTGAACTGCATTAATTAGGTCTGCACATGGATGATGGATATACTATATGACCTGCCCAACAGAAAATTATTAATGCATTTTTAGGTATTGCACTGTTACAACTATAAAGCAAATCCAACTGTCATAACTGGTATTACCTAAATAACAGAAATAAATTTTTTTTTAAATATATTGCTTGCTATCATTAGGGGATGTCACTAATACATATACTGTAGTTATTTTGTGACTATTGTGTGTGTACTAGTGTTTCCTGCTAATTTGCTGCCAAGATTGGGTCAAGATCCCTAGATAAGAACACAGTAACAAACCACACTTTGAAAAAAAGATAAAGGCAAGAAATTAGTTCAAAAGCAAAGTAGGCCACAATGGAATGTAAAAGTTGAAAGGCTCGAGAATAGACAAATAAATTAACAACTGGGTGAGCTTAAACAGTAATTTATAATACTTAAAAATCGAGAGTGGTCTCCCCTAGACTTTCTCGTATATTCAGATATGGGGATGGATATTTGAGGAGTAAACCACAAGACAATGATTATATTTTCATTATATGTGCATTAAAGAACCATCAACAACAAATCAAATCAAATTAATAATGAATTGAACAATTATTATAAAATTAAAATTGAATAAATTGGGGTATCACGGTGGCGCAGTGGGTAGCGCTGCTCCCTCACAGTTAGGAGATCCGGGTTCGCTTCCCAGGTCCTCCTCCCTGCGTGTAATTTGCATGTTCTCCCCGTGTCTGCGTGGGTTTCATCTGGGTACTCCGGTTTCCTCCCACAGTCCAAAGACATGCAGGTTACAGTTAGATCCATAAATATTTGGACAGAGACAACTGTTATCTAATTTTGTTCTGTTCTGTACATTACCACAATGAATTTTAAATGAAACAACTCAGATGCAGTTGAAGTGCAGACTTTCAGCTTTAATTCAGTGAGGTGAACAAAACGATTGCATAAAAATGTGAGGCAACTAAAGCATTTTTTTAACACAATCCCTTCATTTCAGGGGCTCAAAAGTAATTGGACAAATTACATAACTGGAAATAAAATGTTCATTTCTAATACTTGGTTGAAAACCCTTTGCTGGCAATGACAGCCTGAAGTCTTGAACTCATGGACATCACCAGATGCTGGGTTTCTTCCTTTTTAATGCTCTGCCAGGCCTTTACTGCAGCGGCTTTCAGTTGCTGTTCGTTTGTGGGCCTTTGTGTCCGAAGTTTAGTCTTCAACAAGTGAAATGCATGCTCAATTGGGTTAAGATCAGGTGACTGACTTGGCCATTTAAGAATTTTCCACTTCTTTGCTTTAATAAACTCCTGGGTTGCTTTGGCTGTATGTTTTGGGTCACTGTCCATCTGTATCATGAAACGCCACCCAATCAATTTGACTGCATTTAGCTGGATTTGAGCAGACAGTATGTCTCTGAACACCTCAGAATTTATTTGTCTGCTTCTGTCCTGTGTCACATCATCAATAAACACTAGTGTCCCAGTGCCACTGGCAGCCATGCACGCCAAGCCATCACACTGCCTCCACCGTGTTTTACAGATGATGTGGTATGCTTTGGATAATGAGCTGTTCCACGCCTTCTCCATACTTTTTTCTTGTCATCATTCTGGTAGAGGTTGATCTTGCTTTCATCTGTTCAAAGTATGTTTTTCCAGAACTGTGCTGGCTTTTTTAGATGTTCTTTAGCAAAGTCCAATCTAGCCTTTCTATTCTTGAGGCTTATGAGTGGCTTGCACCTTGCAGTGCACCCTCTGTATTTACTTTCATGCAGTCTTCTCTTTATGGTAGACTTGGATATCGATATGCCTACCCCCTGGAGAGTGTTGTTCACTTGGTTGGCTGTTGTGAAGGGGTTTCTCTTTACCATGGAAATGATTCTGCAATCATCCACCACTGTTGTCTTCCGTGGACGTCCAGGTCTTTTTGCGTTGCTGAGTTCACCAGTGCTTGCTTTCTTTCTCAGGATGTACCAAACTGTAGATTTTGCCACTTGTAATATTGTAGCAATTTCTCGGATGGGTTTTTTCTGTTTTCGCAGCTTAAGAATGGATTCTTTCACCTGCATGGAGAGCTCTCTTGACCGCATGTTGTCTGTTCCCAGCAAAATTTTCCACATGCAAGCACCACACCTCAAATCAACTCCAGGCCTTTTATCTGCTTAATTGATAATGACATAACGACAGACTTGCCCACACCTGCCCATGAAATAGCCTTTGAGTCAATTGTCCAATTACTTTTGAGCCCCTGAAATGAAGGGATTGTGTTAAAAAAATGCTTTAGTTGCCTTACATTTTTATGCAATCGTTTTGTTCACCCCACTGAATTAAAGCTGAAAGTCTGCACTTCAACTGCATCTGAGTTGTTTCATTTAAAATTCATTGTGGTAATGTACAGAACCAAAATTAGAAAAAAGTTGTCTCTGTCCAAATATTTATGGACCTAACTATAGGTGCATTGGCGATTCTAAATTGTCCCTAGTGTGTGCTTGGTGTGTGTATATGCGCCCTGTGGTGGGCTGGCACCCTGCCCAGGGCTTGTTTCCTGCCTTGCGCCCTGTGTTGGCTGGGATTGGCTCCAGCAGACCCCCATGACCCTGTAGTTAGGATATTGCGGGTTGGATAATGAATGGATGGATAGATGAATAAATTGAACTTTGCAGCTGCATGAATAAAAGGTAAAGTACCACTTCTGTTTAACAGAAATAACCAGAAAGTTGACCGAAATCTACATTTTGTACCTAATACTTGTGCAAAATTTGGTTGACCTAAGTGAAAGCGTACTCAAGTTATCGTGTTTACATACACACACACACAAACAGACACACTGACATAATTCCAAAAATGGTATTTTTGGACTCAGGGAGGTCTAAAACGTCAAGATTCTTCAAAATCTCGAAACTGAATTTTTGGAGGATCCCAATACTTTCCCTATACTTCGTATACGAGAAAGTCAGGAAGGTCTAAAACAGGGGTAGTCAATCTTTTTATACTTACCGTCCACTTTTGTATCTCTGTTAGTAGTAAAATTTTCTAACCTCCCACCAGTTCCACAGTAATGTTGATTTATAAAGTAGGGAAGTAACTTTACTTTATAAAATTTATAAAGCAGAGTTACAGCAAGTTAAAGCATATAATAATAATTACTTACCAAGTACTTTATGTCGGATTTTCGCTAAGTTTCACAGAATAAATCTTTATAAAACAACTTACTATAGTTAAATCTATCTTTTTATTTATACTTTGCATACATAGAAATTACATTAGTTAATTGAATTATTAGTGGGATCCCTGAGGCTGATGCTGGGAAACTAAATATTGAATATCCGGTTCAATTTTTGTGAGGAACAAACGAAGGTCTCCCCTTTCGAAATATTCAGGCGGTTTCTTTCTTTGGTCATAATATGATTAACAGCACTAAATCCTGATTCCACAAGATATGAGGTAGGGAAAGGTATCAATAAACTGAATACCATTTTCCACATATTTGGATACAAGACCGGCATTTTTTTTATTTTGCCATAGGTTTTCATATCCACCACTGTCAAATTTATGTTTACTTTCTTCATCATATCTAATTTCTAACAGTTCTTCTTGGCAAGTTGTATCAGCCTCTTCAATATTTGCAGTAAAAGGATTTTTCATCCAGTCATATACCTTCAATTTCAAAATATCTTCAAATCATTTTTCCATGTCCAATTTAAGTTCGTTGAGGTGGCTACTGAATCTGTCAATATCCTCTGGAGTTGCATCATCTTTTATAGATGATAATTGAGGAAACTGATGAAATTCTCTTTTCAATAGATTATGACAAAGTAGTTCAAGTTTGTCAATAAATAATAGCACAATACTTTGGCAACCTATTAGAGTTTTATTAGCTCCTTGAAGCTGCAAATTGACATCGTTAAATCTCTTGAAAATATCTGCCAAGTAAAAGGCATCATTCTTTACTGTTCTTAACTGTTGACACAGATTGGTCTCATTATTACTTTCAAGAAATTGTATGACACTATCATATAATGCTACAAATCTAGCCAACGATGTACCCTTTGACAGCCACCGAACTTGTGTGTGCAAAAGTAACTTAATAAAATCTTCATTATTGTCCTGGCAAAGCTGCCGAAACATTCTATCATTCTTTGCATTGGATTTGATCTTGTTTATGGCTGGAATTATTATAGTTAATGATGAATGGAGACTTGTACTTAGATGTTTTCCTACAAGACGTTGTCTGTGCACCACGCAATGAATACATAAAATATTTAGCACTTCCTGCTTCAAATAAGCAACAAATCCACGATAGCGACCTACCATTGATGGTGCTCCATCAGTAGCACATGCAACAATATTATTCAAAGGAATATTATTTTTTGTAAACTATGTTCTCACAGTATTAAATATAGATAATCCTTTTGTATCTGTGATGAGATTTATTGCGAATAGCATTTCTTCTCGTAATATATTGTTTTCATCAAAATAGCGTACATATGCCATCAATAAAGCATCATTATCTGCAATGGTAGATTCGTCCAATTGCATGGAAAATGAAGAGTTTTGGAGAATACTTATAAGTTTGTTTTCAACATTAACTGCCATTTCATCAATTCGTCGCTTTACTATGCTATCACTTAGGGGCAACGTTTTTAAAATTTGAGGTATATCCTGATGCATTACTGTTGAGATAAATTCTTTTATATAGGGTATTATTACAGTTTCTCCAATATTATAGCTTTTACCACTTTTTGCAATTAATTGTGAAATGCGATAAGTGGCAATTAATCCATCTTCGTTCGTTGTATGTTGTTTCTTAAATGATGCAATGATAGTTGAACGATTTTGAAATTTTTTATATATTTCCTGAAAATATTCAATGGGCTTGTCCTTGTCATTTGGATGCTTTGTAGAAAGATGTTCTCGCAATCGACTTGGCTTCATTGCCTCATTGGATAATGTTTTATGGCACAATAAACACATTGGATGTTGTTTATTTGCAACAGATTCTATGAAACCCATCTTCAGATACTCGTAAATATACGCGTGCGTATTTCTTTTTTTGAGACATGGGCTCACGTTATTTCACAATATTTTGAAGTTTTGTTTGAAGCTGTAAGCACGTGCTTGCTCTCAGAAATCTAACTACGTACTGACTTTAGTTTCGATTACATAACGATTTAGCTTTACTTATGTAACATGAACAAAACTTATGCGCCTGAAGTTTGTTGCGTGGTCGCGACTTTTGGAAGGCTGCACGCTTTTCCGATCCAGTATGCGAGACGTCCTTCTCGTCTCCTGGCGTTGGTCAGGCAGGATCAGGCGTTCCGGTCGCTGGACAGCACAGCGTACGTTGGACGTGGATGGTCAGTCAAGGCGCTGGCTATCACGATCCCGCGAGGTTTTCATCAAACCGTAATGTTGAAAGATATGTGGATCCAACAACAGCCGTTGGGAGTCAGAATCGGGATGTAGTAATCGTAGCTCCTCGTACGTTGAAATGATGAATGTGTTGACAGAGTAACAAAAGCTGGGTACCTCTAAGTTGAGGATTGCCGGACGTTACAAGTGTCGTGGTTGAGCGAGAGTTTGTTGAGACGAGACTAAGTTAGTGAGTATCCGTGGTTGTGCATTTTATAAAATTTTATGTAGCAGGTGTTGGCCAATGGCATCACTTCTTTGCGATCGGGGCGAAGTAGAGAGACATCGGCTAGTTTTGGCAGTCCAAGGGGGGGTTCCTAGAATGTCACCCTATTACCCTAAAATCCGGGAATCGAGATGAAAATATGAGTTAATTGGTGTCTCCATTGTCCGGCAGTTTCTGTCATAGAAAGAAGCGTCGAACCATGGAGTTCTTTGTCTAATAAAACGACGAACTGCTAGTTTTTGGGCGACAATAGTATGTAATCGCAGCGCCGTTTGGTTGCTCCGCTACCGCCCACCATGAAAGCTGGAACGCCCACTAGTGGGCGGTAGGGACCAGGTTGGCTACCACTGGTCTAAAACATCTTTCAGTCTTACATGATTTTGAAAGGTTTTAAAAACATAAAGATGATAACTACATACTTTTTAATAACTAAAAATGATTTTGCAACAGTACACATAATATATTTTGTAATTATTTTAAGCCTGCTTTTTCATTGAAAAATTGTGATTTCTAAAATTACATCAATAACTATAAAGATAACTATAATTTTAACAGAACTACTTTCAAAACCAGTTAAGGTAATTGAGAAGTGAAGTTCCATCCATCCATTTTCCAACCCGCTGAATCCGAACACAGTGTCACGGGAGTCTGCTGAAGCCAATCCCAGCCAACACAGGGCACAAGGCAGGAACCAATCCTGGGCAGGGTGCCAACCCACCGCAGAGAAGTGAAGCTGCCTGGAAAAATCAAATGTCATATACCTCCTCCACAATAAACAAGTTCTCACCACATCTGATGTGATCCATACCATTAGCCTTTTTTGTTTAAATTTAGCATTGTACTTTTAACACCAGAACAGCATGGTGGCCATGGGAATAAAATGTCAGTTTATGGTCAGGAAACACTTGTAAAAACTGAACTGGTGCCTATAACTACTTTCCTTTAACAGATGTTCTATGTTTTAAATTGAGGAGGTGTTGTCCAATTCAAGGATTTCAGATAATAAAAAGGACATGTGACTTTCAATATTAAGCAGATACTACCATACATCCATCCATCCATTTTCCAACCCGCTGAATCCGAACACAGGGTCACGGGGGTCTGCTGGAGCCAATCCCAGCCAACACAGGGCACGAGGCAGGAAACAATCCTGGGCAGGGTGCCAACCCACCGCAGGACACACACAAACACACCCACACACCAAGCACACACTAGGGCCAATTTAGAATCGCCAATCCACCTAACCTGCATGTCTTTGGAATGTGGGAGGAAACCGGAGCGCCCGGAGGAAACCCACGCAGACACGGGGAGAACATGCAAACTCCATGCAGGGAGGACCCGGGAATCGAACCCAGGTCCCCAGATCTCCCAACTGCGAGGCAGCAACGCTACCCACTGTGCCACCGTGCTGCCCTACTACCATACAGTTATGTAGAATTACTTGTTCTATTTCACTGAATCCTACCTTGTGTCTGGTTCTGCTAGGAAAGTATTTAGATTACTGTAATGCTGGAACTGGAAGAAGTTAAAACATGGATATGTGTATGGATAGTTGTTCATAATAATAGTGCTTTGCCATAAATCTTCAGACAAAAACATATAATTTTATATCTGAGGCAAGTGATACTTGTAATCAGGTCATAAAAGTGGTTAAACTCATTTTTTGCATATGCTAAATAGAAACATTTGCCTTATTTTTTTCTTTTTCAACAATTGGAACAAATTAAGTTGCCCCTGCAAAGAACAGGGAAATGGTTTTTAATGAAGTAGCCTTTTGTGCTTCATTATGTGTGAAGACACAAGCTGTCTTGACCTGATTCCTAACGTTTATATTCAGCTGTAAAAGACAGGTTGCTTTGAAGCTGTTTCCTTGTCCCATTCTTTTTTTTTTTTTTTTTTTTTTTTTAAATTATCTTTGGACAACAGTGGCTTCCTGCTTGCTGCTCTTCCTCTGCAGCCAAGCCTGTGAAACCCATGTTGCATTGTCCTTTTGGCTCCATTAAGCAATACAATGTTGGAAAAATTCAGAACACATTTAGATGTTATCACCATAATCTGCTGAAAGTTCCTCTTGTACATTTTCTTAGTGGTTGATTGTCTGATGTGTTGCCTACAGTATATACTTATATATACATAGATGTAGCTATGCATACTGTAATAAATACAATGTATAATAATATACACACTATATATTTTAATGTACTGTAATCTCAGAACCAATGTAATTTTATTGAGTAACATTTTTGTTTCTACATAATGACATATTTGGATGCTTTATTTATATTTAAGGTGATAATTTGGATGAAGAAGACAAAAAAATATAACGATTGACAATAATCTAGTTTTTATGCCTCAAAACATTTTTAAAATTGATTTTAACTAGGCCTAATTGGATGGTGGGAGAATTTGTCTTCTGGCAACCAACCTTATGAAAATACTGAAAATTCAAAAACTTAACTGTTAGCAGCTCTGTGGTAGTTGCAGGCAGACAAGGCACATAATGGTGCTTGATCAAGAGTTTTTAACCCTTTTCTTAAAACATGCAGCATGGACTGCTTTTAGAGCTCTTTATGCTGATTTTCATTTTATTGTGGGAGAGTCTTATTGTCAGTCGATCAGTATTTGTTTATTGTTTTCAAACCATGGAGGATCTAGCCAGCAAAAAATGTAAAAACTTTCAAAGTGCTGTGCGAGATTTTGAATTTCACATGAAAATAATAATAAAACACTTTGGGAAAATGAGGTACCTTGGTCTAACTACACCATGCACTTCAAGTTCAATAAAGACACAAAGTCAACTAACAACCAGACTAACATCCTAAACTGATTTGAATAATGCAGAAACAGAGTTGTTGGATTTCCTTTGCGGTTTTTAAACTGTGTACATCCCCATGTCTTTACAACTCCAGCAATACAAACTAAGTGGTATGTATCATTTCAAAGGAAAGAGAATAGAGCCACTTTGATTTTTTTTTCTTCTTCTTCGGTGTCAACATTTCATTTTAACTCCAGCAAACAGCAATGCATCTCAGTGAATTCTAAAAACCAGTATTCATGATTACAGAAAAATGTCTAATAGCAAATTAGGAACTTGTACAAGAGTGACACATTTTCTTTTTGAAAATGTTTTTCTGTGACTTAAGAATTAATGCACAAGGTGTCATCTATAAAATGCCTCATACAAGTAATGTTAATGTTCATGCTAAATAAGCTATTTAGAAAAGTATAGTCAGATGTTTTTTTATATGTTATGTTACAAAGTCAATAAAACAAAATTAACTTGAAATAAACAGTACATCGCATACCACACTTACATTTGTGCAACAAGGGATTAATCGTCCAGTTACCACAGTTATAAAATACTTTAAAAGGAGCAATATAACATACTGATATAACTTAGTTTGCATGTTAGGGTAAGGGTCAACATGGTATAAGTTATTAAGATACCTACACTCTCTTCAAGCAAGGAAGTGCAATTGCAATGTTTTTAGTGTTCCATGACCCAGAACTTAAATAGTTCATTACTAAAGTTTCAGCCATTGAATGTTAGGCACTGAACTGTATGGTTACATGTAAAACCGTTTTGCTAAAAATGTTTTGCTGACTGATTTAAAAAATAAAAAAAAAACAGGTTTACAACTACAAAACACTGTAATGCTACACTAACATTGGCGGTTTCAACAGACTCAACTCTAATATTTTCGGAACTTCTTATAAAGAGTGGATTCTTACTCTAGTTTTAAAAACAGAAAAATGACACCTGCCATCCAATCCTTAAATCAGAATTGAGATTCATATTCATACTATAAACCTTATCTCAAATATTATTTTAAATCTCAGAATGTGATTGGTTAGGGCACTTAAGTTGAGGTTTTGAAGTATTTTAAATAACTAAACTGAAACCAAAAAATATTTTACCTTTGTTACTCTCTTTTGTCTAAGCCAAAAACTGGTGTTTGAAAAGTCATTTACAGTTAGGTCCAAAAATATTTGGACAGAGACAACTTTTTTCTAATTTTGGTTCTGTACATTACCACAATGAATTTTAAATGAAACAACTCAGATACAGTTGAAGTGCAGACTTTCAGCTTTAATTCAGTGGGGTGAACAAAATGATTGCATAAAAATGTGAGGCAACTAAAGCATTTTTTAACACAATCTCTTCATTTCAGGGGCTCAAAAGTAATTGGACAAATTAAATAACTGGAAATAAAATATTCATTTCTAATACTCGGTTGAAACCCCTTTGCTGGCAAAGCCAGCCTGAAGTCTTGAACTCATGAACATCACCAGATGCTGGGTTTCCTCCTTTTTAATGCTCTGCCAGTCCTTTACTACAGCAGCTTTCAGTTGCTGTTTGTTTGTGGGCCTTTCTGTCTGAAGTTTAGTCTTCAACAAGTGAAATGCATGATCAATTGGGTTAAGATTAGGTGACTGACTTGGCCATTCAAGAATTTTCCACTTCTTTGCTTTAATAAATTCCTGGGTTGCTTTGGCTGTATGTTTTGGGTCATTGTCCATCTGTATCATGAAACGCCGCCCAATCAATTTGACTGCATTTAGCTGGATTTGAGCAGACAGTATGTCTCTGAACACCTCAGAATTCATTCGGCTGCTTCTGTCCTATGTCACATCATCAATAAACACTAGTGTCCCAGTGCCACTAGCAGCCATGCACGCCCAAGCCATCACACTGCCTCCACCGTGTTTTACAGATGATGTGGTATGCTTTGGATAATGAGCTGTTCCACGCCTTCTCCATACTTTTTTCTTGCCATCATTCTGGTAGAGGTTGATCTTGGTTTCATCTGTCCAAAGATTGTTTTTCCAGAACTGTGCTGGCTTTTTTAGATGTTCTTTAGCAAAGTCCAGTCTAGCCTTTCTATTCTTGAGGCTTATGAGTGGCTTGCACCTTGCAGTGCACCCTCTGTATTTACTTTCATGCAGTCTTCTCTTTATGGTAGACTTGGATATCGATACGCCTACCCCCTGGAGAGTGTTGTTCACTTGGTTGGCTGTTGTGAAGGGGTTTCTCTTTACCATGGAAATGATTCTGCAATCATCCACCACTGTTGTCTTCCGTGGACGTCCAGGTCTTTTTGCATTGCTGAGTTCACCAGTGCTTGCTTTCTTTCTCAGGATGTACCAAACTGTAGATTTTGCCACTTGTAATATTGTAGCAATTTCTCGGATGGGTTTTTTCTGTTTTCGCAGCTTAAGGATGGCTTCTTTCACCTGCATGGAGAGCTCCTTTGACCGCATGTTGTCTTGTCTGTTCACAGCAAAATCTTCCACATGCAAGCACCATACCTCAAATCAACCCCAGGCCTTTTATCTGCTTAATTGATACTGACATAACGATGGACTTGCCCACACCTGCCCATGAAATAGCCTTTGAGTCAATTGCCCAATTACTTTTGAGCCCCTGAAATGAAGGGATTGTGTTAAAAAAATGCTTTAGCTGCATCACATTTTTATGCAATCATTTTGTTCACCCCACTGAATTAAAGCTCGAAGTCTGCACTTCAACTGCATCTGAGTTGTTTCATTTAAAATTCATTGTGGTAATGTACAGAACCAAAATTAGAAAAAAGTTGTCTCTGTCCAAATATTTATGTACCTAACTGTATAATAGAGATCAAAGTGGTGGCATCTTGAATTTCACTTGTGTGGTGGAACTTCTATGCAGACAAATATAAATGAATATTAAATTATTAACACAATATCTAAAGGTTTGTAAACTGGTATGGTTAAGAAGAGGTATAAGCAGTCATATATATCTGCAGTACCAGCCAAAATGTAAAAACCTTAATCAAAGACAAAATACAATCACTACCTTTCATGTGATCATGTTTGTTAATGCAGATCTTTACTGCACCCTGCACTATTAATGAAAACATTCTCTTTATTTGAGCTTGCAAGATATTTCAAATTGCAGCCTGTGTAAATTCAGTATAATCTACAGGTAACTATAAAGATCAGGCAAGAGATCTAATTTAAAATTAAAAATTAGAATTAGAGCTGCTGTGCAAATTAATCCTTAAACATATTTCCTATTTCACAGAGTCTACTGAAAAATTGAGAATTTACTAAGAACTGGGAAGGAATTTATTTTAGGATTAATTTTTAATCGTTCTACTTTTTCTAAGTGTTCCGAATTATACTATAAAATTACTTTCTTTAAATTTGCACATACCAAATGACTATATTCAGTAACAAAATTTGGCATTTTTATGTTAGCTATAAAGTGAATTTAAAAATTATATTTTACTAAAAATTAAAAATAACTAAAACTAAGCACATTTTTTCACATGCAGTGTACATAAGATGACATCAACTCCACACATTAACCTATACAAATTTGAGCAAGGACAGAGATTACATTTTGTCTTTCAAATGTCAAGAGATTTAAAAAAGTCATTCCTCTTTTGATAAATGAAGCTTATCTGAAGTAAGCTGAATTGGGAGGGCTAACTCTGTTTCCCTCAGATTACATTAACAGACAGGAAAGAGTACTGGGGAAACTGAAGAATTTTAATAAGGGCAGACCCTTTAACTAATTTGGCAATTGACACAGAAACCACAGAAAATAAAATGGACAAATTCCAAAACTTCCCTAATATGTAGCTGACGGTTAAAGGCAGCAAGGATGTCCTATGTTACAAACACCTACATACATCTGTATAATGTTTAAAATCTGTTTCACCTCAACATCTGAGAGGAACAATCTTATTTCCTGGACAGCAGCACATATCATGAGAGGCTTAGCATCACACTAGATAGTTTCATATGTGTCTAGCCAGCACATTATTATTTAATCAAACATTATTTTATTTGATATAGTGCCATTAGTGGCATGCAACACCCGAGAACATTTTGGAGAAAAGGCAAGATTGTAACTTAATATCAAAGATGCAACAGATCAGTTCAATAAAATCAAAAAGTCAAAAGTGTAGTACTCAGAGGGCATAAGAAGAAGAAAATACAGTACATGCACAATGTTGAAAAAAAACCCTCCTCCTGAAATTAGTGTGGGCAAGAGGAAGGAGAGATGAACCAGTAATGGACACATGGTGCACTGGATGTAAAGACAATAAAGGATGGGAAACTGTCCAGCTGCAATCCACAATCTCACATATACCCACATTCACTAAATATAATATTCCGTGATTATTGAATATTTTCATGCAGGGATCTTGTAAAGTTCAGTTCACTGCAGTTTTCCTTTTTAACTGTTCTCCAAAAGCTTTATGAAACAAAATAAATTTTAACATGAGTCTTTTTATTTTTATAACTATTTGTGGGAAATCATTTATTGTTTTAATTTAACATCAATACAACTGATCCCTGGACTTTTTTCTTATTATACTGAAATCTAGTCTTCTATGTAAAGCACACTGTCATGCTGTTCACTGTTAACATTTCTGCACTATGTTACAAAACAATCTAACTTCATCTGTATTGTGTGTCTACTAGACAAACGGTAACAAAGGCCAACTTCTACAACTAAACAAAAATCATTACAACTTCTCAATTCCTGATTTTTAATACTGAATAAGAGTGGTATTCATTTTCCCTCAAAAACATGAGAAATCCTATGAGCCAAACATATGAAATTACACAATCATAGTTACGAGAGCATTTACACACATATATAGTCATAATAATTCAAACAATCTGGATGCTATCCAACTAATTTATATAAAAAATATGACTGTATAAAACCCCAAATAGAACACTTAAGTTATTAATCAAAGTTTATTTTAGTACTTCAGAAACATGTCCTGGGGAGATACTGTACAATATAGTTGGAGTTCAAACCTGTCTCAAGTTAATTAGAGTGCTGATTCACACCAGATTCTCAGATAGTAACTGTAGCAAAAACAAAGCATGGCCCAAAACCACATTAGATAAATGTTTACTCCAAAGATCCTAATGTTCTAGAATGCATATTCCTGGATGTTTCTTTTCAACAGGTCCGCAATTAACACACTCATTTTAATACACTTGAAATACAGCATAGTATTCAATCATGTAATTATTATTATTATTTCTTTAATTTTATTCTATACAAATAGATCAATTTTTACAAAAATAGGATTGAAAACAAATCAACCCCACCCCTGAGAAAGGGAGCATGGCCAGCAGAGTAAAACTTAAAGCTAGTCAAAATAAGTAAATAGATGAATTAATAAGTGAATAAAGATACAGTGCATCCAGAAAGTATTCACAGCGCATAATTTTTTCCACATTTTGTTATGTTACAGCCTTTTCCAAAATGGGTTAAATTCATTTTTTTCGGCGGAATTCTACACGCAACACCCCATAATGACAACGTGAAAAAAGTTTACTTGAGGTTTTTGCAAATTTATTAAAAATAAAAAAACAGAAATCACATGTACAGTTAGGTCCATAAATATTTGGACAGAGACAACTTTTTTCTAATTTTGGTTCTGTACGTTACTATAATGAATTTTAAACGAAAACAACTCAGATGCAGTTGAAGTGCAGACTTTCAGCTTTAATTCAGTGGGGTGAACAAAACGATTGTATAAAAATGTGAGGCAACTAAAGCATTTTTTTAACACAATCCCTTCATTTCAGGGGCTCAAAAGTAATTGGACAAATTAAATAACTGGAAATAAAATGTTCATTTCTAATACTTGGTTGAAAACCCTTTGCTGGCAATGACAGCCTGAAGTCTTGAACTCACGGACATCACCAGATGCTGGGTTTCTTCCTTTTTAATGCTCTGCCAGGCCTTTACTGCAGCGGCTTTCAGTTGATGTTTGTTTGTGGGCCTTTCTGTCTGAAGTTTAGTCTTCAACAAGTGAAATGCATGCTCAATTGGGTTAAGATTAGGTGACTGACTTGGCCATTCAAGAATTTTCCACTTCTTTGCTTTAATAACCTCCTGGGTTGCTTTGGCTGTATGTTTTGAGTCATTGTCCATCTGTATCATGAAACACAGCCCAATTAATTTGACTGCATTTAGCTGGATTTGAACAGACAGTATGTCTCCGAACACCTCAGAATTCATTCGGCTGTTTCTGTCCTGTGTCACATCATCAATAAACACTAGTGTCCCAGTGCCACTGGCAGCCATGCACGCCCAAGCCATCACACTGCCTCCACCGTGTTTTACAGATGATGTGGTATGCTTTGGATAATGAGCTGTTCCACGCCTTCTCCATACTTTTTTCTTGTCATCATTCTGGTAGAGGTTGATCTTGGTTTCATCTGTCCAAAGAATGTTTTTCAAGAACTGTGCTGGCTTTTTTAGATGTTTTTTAGCAAAGTCCAATCTAGCCTTTCTATTCTTGAGGCTTATGAGTGGTTTGCATCTTGCAGTGCACCCTCTGTATTTACTTTCATGCAGTCTTCTCTTTATGGTAGACTTGGATATCGATATGCCTACCCCCTGGAAAGTGTTGTTCACTTGGTTGGCTGTTGTGAAGGGGTTTCTCTTCACCATGGAAATGATTCTGCGATCATCCACCACTGTTGTCTTCCGTGGACGTCCAGGTCTTTTTGCATTGCTGAGTTCACCAGTGCTTGCTGGTGAACACTCCCCCTCCCGAATCTCTCTCTCTGTCATTCTTCCTAGGGCACGAAGCGGAAGCGGAAGCAGAAGCAGAAGCAGACAATGGCCGACAGTGAGATGAATTGCGTTGCAGTTGTAGTAGAGGAACTCCAGGCACTTGACGAGCAGATTCAGAAACTCCTGTCCAGACGAAGATACCTTAGAGATCTGAAGGCTCGGCTGTTGGATAAACCGTCCTCGCCATCTGTTATCAGCGTAACATCAACCCCGCGTTGTGCCGCTCAAGTCAACTTCTCCCCCGCTCCTCGTAGGAGCGACACCGATGATGACCTCGGCGTATTTCAGCTATGCAGGCGGGGGTTCAAGGCCAGAACACCTCCATCGGCACAGGCAAGCATCGTAACTCAGAAACGGTTCAACCCTCTATAAGTATCCCCAGTTCGCCTTCAGCTCCTGGTGATGTAATAGTGGTAGGTGATTCTGTTGTTAGAAACCTCAATATCACATGCCCTAATAGAAAATCTTTTGTTTCTTGTTTTCCCGGTGCTCGTGTCCGAGATGTGATGAGACGTGCGCTGGCAATCTACGAAAAGCACAAGAACAGGGCAGTTGGAGCAATTGTTTTGCATGCTGGCGTAAACGATATAAGGCACCGACAGGCGGATATCCTCAAGGCAGACTTCACAGCATTAATTAAAGACACAAAGGAGAGGACCCCATCGGCAAAGATCTTCATTTCGGGTCCACTCCTTCTCGTCAGATGATCAAACGAGTACTACAGTCATCTGCTAGGATTAAACAACTGGCTGCAGGGCTTCTGCAAGAATCAAGACATCGGGTTCATCAACAACTGGGACCTCTTTTGGGAAAGACCGCGTTTTTTCAAGCGAGATGGCCTGCATCCGAACGGTTTCGGCGCCCGGGTCCTCTCCGAAAACATATCTAAGGTAATTCGTTTATCTTGACTATCTATCTCTGCTCTTAACCCCTTCCAAAATGCTACTGCTGTGCTAGGACATAATAATTGTTTAATAAAATCTTCCATTAAAGTGCACAACATAAAAACTGTAATTACCAATCTCAATGCACGTAGAAAATCTAGGCAATACGGCATAAACACCAATAATTTTATTAAAATTACTACTTTAGATGAACAATGTCTGCGGTGGGTTGGCACCCTGCCTTGTGCCCTGTGTTGGCTGGGATTGGCTCCAGCAGACCCACGTGACCCTGTGTTCGGATTCAGCGGGTTGGAAAATGGATGGATGGATGGATGGATGAACAATGTATTAAAACTATAAAAACAGATTATAGATTAAACAAAAAATACACACAGAACGGCGCTAATAAAAATAACTTAGTTCCTGTTCCAAATATCAATAACGCACATAGTACTCATCTCTGCCCCTCCGAAACATTAAATATGGCACTATTAAATATTAGAGCTTTAACTAACAAGACATTTTTTATCAACGATCTTATTAGTGATAAAAAAAATAGATTTTATTGCACTAAGTGAAACGTGGCTTAGCTCAGATGGCGCAGCTGTTTTAATCGAATCTGCGCCTCCGGATTACAGTTTTACTCGTGCAGATCGCCAAGGAAAGAAAGGCGGTGGCTTGGCAAACATTTACTCAAGCCGGTTAAAATGTAAAGATGTCAGTTTTGGTAAGTTCAAGTCCTTTGAGTATCTCGCCGTTGTTATCCATGGAGATTCTCATGTTCTAGTATTATCCGTGTATAGACCTCCAAAAATCAACGCGTCTTTTTTTGAGGAATTCTCTGACTTAATGTCAATTTTAATTACGAACTATGACACACTCTTAATAGTCGGCGACTTTAATTTTCATATAGATAATCAGTGTGACCAAAAAGTAAAAGAATTTATGAATCTCCTGGACTCTTTTGATTTGAAACAGCTCGTTAATCAGCCTACACATAAAGCAGGTCATACGTTAGACTTAGTGATTACTAAAGGACTAAAAGTTGATACAAAACAGGTCATTGATACGGGTCTATCAGACCATTTTCTTCTACTTTTTAGTATAGAAATAATGATAGAAAACACTCATGAGAAGCATATTGTTAAAAAACGCTTCTTTGACTCATCAGCAGCTTTAAAACTTACAAACATTCTAAGCAATCAGTCCGTTTATAGTGCCAACTACAATAGCGAGGATAATGTAAATAATAAGGTGGAAAGATTTAATACTAAGGTGAGAGCTGCTGTTGACATAGTTGCACCTGAAAAGACAGTTAAAAAATCTTCTAGCATTGTTATACCATGAAAGACCCAAAGAGTGTCTGATTTAAAGAGAACATGCCGTAGAGCTGAGCGTAAATGGATGAAGACTAAACTAACTATCCATTATGAAATATTAAAAGTTAAAATAACAGAATACAATAAAACAGTCCGTCTTGAGAGGCACTGCTATTTCTCTAAGATTATAAATAACAATGCTAGTAATCCCAGAGTCTTATTCTCAACGATTGATTGTCTGTTAAACCCAAGTAAATCAAAGGAATGCATCCTAAGTACTTCAAGTAAAACCTGTGAGGCTATCGCTGTATTTTTCAATCAAAAAATTAATGATATTCAACACTAAGGATCCTCCTAAACCCCAGTATTCCGTTATAAACAAATTGAACTCTTTCACTAGGATAGATTTACCTGATTTACATAAAATAATTTCTCAAATGAAACCCTCCACCTGCGTCCTTGACCCAATACCAACAAATTTTTTCAAAGAAGTATCAGGCGTGCTAATTGATAATGTTCTTGACATAGTAAATTCGTCATTATATAAGGGGGTCTTCCCAGACGGTCTTAAGACTGCTGTAGTTAAACCCCTACTTAAGAAAAATAACCTCAACCCCTCTGCTCTTGAAAATTTTAGACCCATCTCTAACCTGCCTTTCTTAAGTAAAATTCTATAGAAGGCAGTCATTATGCAGTTAAATGAGCACCTTAATAAACATTCTATTCTTGATAAATTTCAGTCAGGTTTTAGAACAAATCACAACACAGAAACTGCACTCGTTAAAGTAGTAAATGATATGCGGGTAAATGCAGACAGAGGCCATTTATCTGTTCTCATCCTCTTAGATCTGAGTGCCGCATTTGACACCATTGATCATAATATTCTTAAAAATCGCCTTAGTCAGTGGGTGGGCCCCTCTGGCAGTGTCTTAAATTGGTTTGAATCCTACCTGGCAGGGAGAAAATTCTTTGTTAGTTGTGGTAATTACAACTCAAAGACACATGATATCCTATATGGTGTTCCACAAGGCTCTATCCTGGGTCCGCTGCTCTTCTCAATCTACATGCTTCCATTAGGTCAGATTATCTCAGGGCACAAAGTCAGCTACCACAGCTATGCTGATGACAAACAACTGTATTTATCAATTGCACCTGATGACCCCAAATCTCTTGATTCACTAACACAATGTCTGACTTGTATTTCAGAATGGATGAATAGTAACTTTCTCAAGTTAAATAAAGAGAAAACTGAAATCTTAGTGATTTGCAATAATGGATACAATGAGGCTATTAGAAATAAACTGGAAGCATTAGGATTAAAAGTCAAAACGGAGGTAAAAAGCTTAGGGGTAACTGTTGACTGTAATCTAAATTTTAAATCGCATATTAATCAGATCACTAGGACAGCATTTTTTCACTTAAGAAACATAGCAAAAGTCAGACCTCTTATATCACTGAAAGATGCTGAGAAATTAGTTCACGCGTTTGTTTTCAGTCGACTAGATTACTGTAACGCACTCCTCTCAGGACTACCCAAAAAAGACATAAATCGTTTGCAACTAGTGCAGAATGCAGCTGCTAGAATCCTTACCAGGAAAAGAAAATCCGAACACATCTCTCCAGTTTTGATGTCACTACACTGGTTACCTGTGTCATTCAGGATTGACTTTAAAATTTTGCTTATGGTTTATAAAGCCTTAAATAATCTCGCCCCATCCTATATATCGGAATGTCTGAAGTCTTATATTCCAAATCGCAACCTCAGATCTTCAACTGAGTGTCTCCTTAGAATTCCAAGAGCAAAACTTAAAAGAAGTGGTGAGGCAGCCTTCTGCTGTTATGCACCTAAAATCTGGAATAGCCTGCCAGTAGGAATTCGCCAGGCTAATACAGTGGAGCACTTTAAAAAAACTGCTGAAAACACATTACAGTGAAGTTATGAGAAGGCCATATTAAAGTAATTTAATCCTGATACTCTGTATATCCAATTCATTATAATAACTATTGATGGTGGCTCTAAAATTTGTACTAACCCCTACTCTCTCTTCTGTTTCCTTTTCCGGTGTCCTTTTGGTAGTGGCGCCATCTACTCTAAGTACCATGATGTTCCAAAAATGATGGATGGATTAAAAGCCAGAAGTCTGTATGACCATCAACATCAAGTGACTCAGTGAGAACCCTAACTACAAAGAGGACTATTTCATTTATGTTAGTCGGAATGCCCAGAGGGGACTGGGTGGTCTCGTGGCCTGGAACCCCTACAGATTTTATTTTTTTCTCCAGCTTTCTGGAGTTTTTTTTTGTTTTTTCTGTCCACCCTGGCCATCGGACCTTACTCCTTTTCTATGTTAACTAATGTTTTTTTAATTTCTTATTTTGTCTTTTATTTTTCTTTTCTTCATTATGTAAAGCACTTTGAGCTACTTTTTTATGAAAATGTGCTATATAAATAAATGTTGTTGTTGTTTCTTTCTCAGGATGTACCAAACTGTAGATTTTGCCACTCGTAATATTGTAGCAATTTCTCAGATGGGGTTTCATTTAAAATTCATTGTGGTAATGTACAGAACCAAAATTAGAAAAAAAGTTGTCTCTGTCCAAATATTTATGGACCTAACTGTACATAAGTATTCACAGCCTTTGCTCAATACTTTGTCGATGCACCTTTGGCAGCAATTACAGCCTCAAGTCTTCCTGAATATGATGCCATAAGCTTGGCACACCTATCCTTGGCTAGTTTCGCCCATTTCTCTTTGCAGCACCTCTCAAGCTCCATCAGGTTGGATGGGAAGCGTCGGAACACAGCCATTTTAAGATCTCTCCAGAGATGTTCAATCGGATTCAAGTCTGGGCTCTGGCTGGGCCACTCAAGGACATTCACAGAGTGGTCCTGAAGCCACTCCTTTGATATCTTGGCTGTGTGCTTAGGGTCATTGTCCAGTCTGAGGTCAAGAGCACTCTGGAGCAGGTTTTCATCGAGGATGTCTCTGTACATTGCTGCAGTCATCTTTCCCTTTACCCTGACTAGTCTCCCAGTCCCTGCCGCTGAAAAACATCCCCACAGCATGATGCTGCCACCACCATGCTTCACTGTAGGGATGGTATTGGCCTGGTGATGAGCGGTGCCTGGTTTCCTCCAAACGTGACGCCTGGTATTCACACCAGAGAGTTCCATCTTTGTCTCATCAGACCAGAGAATTTTCTTTCTCATGGTCTGAAAGTCCTTCAGGTGCCTTTTGGCAAACTCCAGGCGGGCTGACATGTGCCTTTTACTAAGGAGTGGCTTCCGTCTGGCCACTCTACCATACAGGCCTGATTGGTGGATTGCTGCAGAGATGGTTGTCTTCTGGAAGGTTCTCCTCTCTCCACAGAGGACCTCTGGAGCTCTTACAGAGTGACCATTGGGATCTTGGTCACCTCCCTGACTAAGGCCCTTCTCCCCCGATTGCTCAGTTTAGATGGCTGGCCAGCTCTAGGAAGAGTCCTGGTGGTTTCGAACTTCTTCCACTTACAGATGATGGGGGCCACTGTGCTCATTGGGACCTTCAAAGCAGCAGAAATTTTTCTGTAACCTTCCCCAGATTTGTGCCTCAAGACAGTCCTGTCTTGGAGGTCTACAGACAATTCCTTTGACTTCATGCTTGGTTTGTGCTCTGACATGAACTGTCAACTGTGGGACCTTACATAGACAGGTGTGTGCCTTTCCAAATCATGTCCAATCAACTGAATTTACCACAGGTGGACTCCAATTAAGCTGAAGAAACATCTCAAGGATGATCAGGGGAAACAGGATGCACCTGAGCTTAATTTTGAGCTTCATGGCAAAGGCTGTGAATACTTATGTACATGCGATTTCTCAGTTTTTTTATTTTTAATAAATTTGCAAAAATCTCAAGTAAACTTTTTTCACATTGTCATTATGGGGTGTTGTGTGTAGAATTCTGAGGAAAAAAATGAAAATAATCCATTTTGGAATAAGGCTGTAACATAACAAAATGTGGAAAAAGTGATGCGCTATGAATACTTTCCGGATGCACTGTAAATGGAGAAGAACAATACATGGGGAATCTGCGTTCTCAGTGCTTTAAATGATTATACTAAAATGTTATTGATTAGATCCTGCCAGGTTTTGAAAAAAATTCTGCACAGATCCTCTAAATGAGAATTTGATTTTTTCCTATTTAAAATAGTATATACCAGGGGTAGGCAACGTCGGTCCTGGAGTGCCACAGTATGTGCAGGTTTTTGTTCCAACCCAGTTCCTTAACGAGAACTCAATTATTGCTGATGAAGCACATATTGCTTAAGTGACATTTTAATGCTTCATTTTAGTGGTCTCGCTTGTTAAGGTTCTCCAACCTTAATTGCTTATTTCAATCTTAAACTGCTGCATTCAGTGTTTTAATTGCTCCTTATTAGCAATAAGATGTAAAACAGGGGTAGGCAATGTCGGTCCTGGTGAGCCGCAGTGGCTACAGGTTTTCATTCCAACCCAATTGCTTAATTAGAAACCAATCATTGCCAATCTCAGACCTTATTTAATTTTATGGCTTGTTAGTCTGTGCAATGTAAGGCTTTTATATCGTAGATTTTTTTCCTTTCCAAGGATATCATCCAAATGATTTGAAGCCTAAAACAGATCATTTTCAGTCTGTCACATTTTTCTATTAAGTGTTTTATTAAATCAAACCGTGCATGATGAACACACACAGATGTAATTGGAAAAAAGCTAGCTGGAGAACTGCTGGCTGCTTTGTCTTTTACATCTTATTGCTAATAAGGAGCAATTAAAACACTGAATGCAGCAGTTTAAGATTGAAATAAGCAATTAAGGTTGGAGAACCTTAACAAGCGAGACCACTAAAATGAAGCATTAAAATATCACTTAAGCAATATGTGCTTCATCAGCAATAATTGAGTTCTCGTTAAGGAACTGGGTTGGAACAAAAACCTGCACATACTGTGGCACTCCAGGACCGACGTTGCCTACCCCTGGTATATACCATCAGTTAGCCACTGACTTAAAAGAGGAGAGTTAGGATTTTTCCAGTTGAGCAAGATAAGTCTACGTGCCAATAGTGCAGTAAAGGTGATTACAGCTTGTTTGTCCTTCTGTTAAAAGGCTGTCTGAAAGGCATTTAAAAATTTTTGTTCAGAATGATGTTAATTTGGTGCAGGCCCAGAACATGTGACCAAGTGAGGCTGGAACTTGATTGCAGCATTCACAGGTTGGATCTTGCCCTGGAAACATTTTGGACAATTTTAAACGAGACAAATGTGCTTGATATATAATTTTGAGTTGAATAATTGTATGTTTTGAACATATGGAGTGAATTCTCTGCATTGCTACCTTCCACTCCTTTTCTGATATGTTGAGTGAGAGATCCTTTTCCCACTGTCCTCTTGGATCTTTGAAAGGGAGAGACTGTAAAATGGTTTTATATATTGCAGAAAAGCTGTCTAAGTCCTCGAAACTGAACAATACATTTTCCAGCATAGAGGGAGGTGGGAGGTGAGGAAAATTTGGGCAGGTTCTGTTTAACAAAGTTTCTAATTTGAAGGTAGTGAAAGAAATGTGTTGCTGGAAAGTTAAATTTGGAACGTAATTGTTCGTAGGATGTAAAGACGTTGTCTATGTACAGATCTCGTAAGTGATTTAATCCTGAATGTTTTCCAGACATTAAAAACTGCATATGTTTGCGAGGGTGGAAAAAGGTAGTTCTCATGCAGAGGTGCCACAGATAAAAGCTTCTCTATCTTAAAATGCTTCCTACATTGGTTCTATATTCTGAGTGAGTGAAGCACAATTGGGTTGTTAGTATATTGACAATAACCTGCATTTATTGGGGTACAAAGCAAGGAATATAAAGAAGTATTGCAGGATTTTATTACTATTGCGGACCAAGCCTGTGTATGTTTAGCGCTTTGAGTACTGAGAAAAGCGCTATATAAATGTAATGATTTATTTTATTTATTTATTTATCTACAGTATGTGTGTCCATGTCCAGGTTTTTATAGTTTGCATGTTTGCTGCCCAGTAATAAAATTGAAAGTTAGGAAGAGCCATGCCACCTTCTGCTTTAGGTCTTTGTAGAGTCGCTCTTTGGATACGTGGATGTTTTGAATTCCAAATAAATGAGGTTATGTTTGAATCTAATTTCTTAAAAAACGATTTATTGATGTATATTGGAATGTTCTGAAATAAAAAGAAGCTTAGGAAGGATATTTATCTTAACAATGTTAATTCTTCTAGCTAAAGTGAGATAATCATGTAATTATTAATTGTAACAAAAACAGAATTATCATACAAGAGACCAAATACAATTGCACGTAAAAGGTTCAAAATACTGGTATAAAGAATGTAGAATTTGTTATACAGCACTATATAAAACTATAGGCTTACAGTAAGTTCACTTTAAGAGGTAATAATGCACTGTACAAATACAACTGACAAAATATATTTTATCAACTAACATAATATTTTTATTAGTGTTACATTGTGTTTCTGGTATTATTCTGTAGGACTTGATTTTATTGTGGGGTTCATCAGTATGACACCATGAATATTATCAAAGTGACATATTTTCCTTTGCCAGCACAGACCTGTGACAAATACCCTTAAGGCACTCCCATTTCTCTGACAACCTATTAGACTCTTATATTGTGTAGTCTGCACACTCTTTATCTTTCTTCCAAAGGGAGCCCTTGCTTACTACTCTGCTCCCAACTTTAAGCTCATCAAACTAGTGGGTGGAAGCTTTAAGGCCTGGCCTATGTTCACCTTCATTTATGGGGTCCTGGATTACAAAGCCTGAGGACTAGTCAGTGTCCTACTGGATACAGGTGCAATAGCAAGAGGATTAAAGTCAGGGCGCATAACTTAAAATGAGTTATGAGTAAATCAGAAAAGTAAATTTGTGTATTCTACTACATTAAAATGAAGAATTTTAGTACATTTTGTTTATCATGGCTGTAGAGTGGAGACATGTTGCATGCCAGAAAGATTTTCATTGTACTCAGTACAGATTTGGCTATTTTGAGAAAGAGCTTCAATAAAACTACCTGTTGATTATGTGCAATTTTACTGTTACAAAAAACTTAGGAAAATAGTAATGAGGAAGAGAAAAGCTCTTTAGATGTGAGTAGTAACAAGTATTCACACCCTTTAATCAGTACTTAGTGGAAGCAACTTTCACAACCTGGAGACTTCTTTGAGTATAACCTACAAGCTTTGCACACCTGGTTTTACAGATTTTCAGTCGTTCTTCTCTGCAGATTCTCTCAAGCTCTGTCAAGTTGAGTTAGAGACCATCCATGGACATCCATTTTCAGGTCTCTCCAGAGGTGTTTTATTGGGTTCAAGTTTAGAATCTGACAGGACAACCCATGGTCATTCACTGAATTGTCCCTAGGCCATTCTTTTGTTGATTTTGCTTTGTGCTTAGGGTCATTGACCTGTAAGAAGGTAAACCTTTAACCCAAAGTGCTCTAGCACAAGTTTTGAACAAGGATATCTCAATACTTTGCTCTATTCAGCTTTCCCTTAACTATGTCTAGTCACCAAGCCTTTGCTTCACAGGAATGGTATTGCATAGGTGATGGGCAGTGCCTGGTTTTCTATAGACAGGATGCCGATCTTAGTTTCATCAAACCACAGAATCTTGCTTCTCATAGTCTGAAAGTCCTTTAGGTGCCTTTTGCAAACTCCAAGCAGGCTTCCATGTGTTCCACTGAGGAGAAACTTCTGTCTGGCCACTCTATCAAAAAGGCCAAAACACTGCAGTGTTGCAGTGATGGTTGTCCTTCTGGACGATTCTCCATTCTACATAGAAGTTCTATAGAGTTCAGCTATAGCGTGAACATCTGGTTCTTAGTTACTTCTTTTACCATGGCCCTGTCTTTCACAATGGCTCGGTTTGGCCAGGTGGCCAATTCTAAGAAGAGTTGTGGTTGTTCTTAAGTTCATCCCTTTAAGAATTATAAAGGCAACTGTTCTCTTGGGAACTTTTAATGCTTCAGAAATGTTTGTAGCCTTCCACAGATCTATGCCTCAACCAATCCCTGCCCTTATGCTCTGCAGGCAGTTCCTTCAATCTCCTGGCTTGGTTTTTGGTCTGATATACACTGTCAGCTGTAGGACCTTATCGACAGGTGTGTGCCTTTCCTAATCATGTCCGATCAACTGAGGTGAACTTCAAACAATGTGTGTAAACATCTTAACAGTGATCAATTGAATGGGATGCATCTTAACCAAATTTCATAGTAAAGGATTTGAATTCTTGTATAAATTAGATTTTTATTTTTAATAAATTTGCTGAATTTTCTAAAATCGTGTTTTCACTTTTTCATTCTGAGTGTGACTTGATGTGGGGGGAAAATTAATTTAAATGATTTTAACACAAAACTGCAAAACAGCAAAATGTGAAAAAGTGAAGGGGCCTGAATACTTTCTGAATCCACCGTACAATATTATATGAATCAACCAAAAGAAAAAGCAACTCAAAGAATTCTCCAAGAAAATATGAAGTGCTCTATCAGTGATTAGCATCACTGCCAATAGAATAAATGTAATATATAAAAGCAAAACTTTACTTATTAAAAAAATACTCAACAGCAAATGTTTTTCCATTCACGTCCACTATAATAGATTGGTTTCAAAGTGCAACTGCTCATGTAAACTGCATTTGGTTTTTCAGAAGCCAAAAAGGATTGTAAGCCCGATGAAAGTGTAATTTACTGTACACCTGACTGATATAAGAGATGGATCACAATTTGTGTAGGCAAAATAATTCCAATCCACATTCTTCCAGGTAACTATTTATTAGCTTTAGAAAAATGTTTAAGGTAAGACAAAACAAGGACTACTCGTCATGTCATAAGTTTCCTTCCTAAACCTCATTCAGATCAAATAATTAATTAGGTTTAACTCTATCATCCTGAGGCCTCCTAACCCACTCCTCATTACATTTTTTTATAACAACTTATAAATTACTGGGTATACAGTACGTGTAATAGTATAAGTTTCTCTTTTGATTATTATATAGTTATTGTGTAGTGTGTGCTATATTCTTATTTACAGCTTGTAATGTTCTGGAGGTATACTATATTGCAAACTAAACTGTGGATCATGCGAAAATACAATTTCCCCTCGGGGATTAATAAAGTGTACCAAATTACAAAAAAATAAATATTCCCTGTACTGTAAAAGAGAGGGTAGGTCCATGCATGACTGTGTGCTACACCCCAATTAAGGACTGATCTATGCCCTCCATTCAGTAAAACTAAGAAAGGCTAAAATCCCAGGAACCCTGATAAAGATTAAACAAGTTAAAAAATGGATGATGGTTTAAGTCAACACTGTACAGAAAAAGTAAGTATGCCATAATACTGAATGTCTGGAAATACAGTAAAAGCTAGGAGGTAATGTGATAGCATCATTTATTACCAATACTTGGTTACTAATTGCTATGTCAATTACAAGGCCAGTCAATCAATCTGAGCTAACATTGCACATGAACAATGGACAAACTATCTCAACATTCTTTTACCATAGGCAAAGGCTGTTCATGCATCGAACTCAAAGAGGACAAATGCAAGAAAGTCAATGTACAGTTAGCATTCATCGCTGCCTCACCAATTTCTGTTTTTTAGACCTAAGCATCTAAAGGCATTAATAATTAAACATTTATCAGTTTACAACATATCATAGTAATTAAGATATGCTGCACAACACAATTTAGAAAATATTTATTCTCAAAATGTAAGTGACAACTTGTGGTAAGTTAAGGGAGTAATTCAGTGTGACACAGTGAGGCAAAGTAGATGATCTGCAGTTTGTTACTCATGTTGAACTCACACAAAACAAATTCATACATGAATTTGGCTTGTACACCTGCCTGCTTTCAAACTATTCAGTTGATTTTGATGAATACTCTTTTGTTCTATCATAGTCTGATATGACTCGTTCTCCACCTACACAGACAAAACAAAAAGTATAAAAGTGCACTCAGGTTGACTCTAATAACTATTAAGGCAAAAACATCAACTTGATCATAACAAAACAAGTATTGTAATGAACAATTATTAGGCAAGCTCAAACAATGATTAGAGATGTCCCTAGCAATTAAAACATCACAAATTCAAACAAGGTAGAAAGATTACTCATCCAAACATTTTTTAAACCCACTACATTGCCTTAGAGATTGAAGAAAACTGGGCAAACTATAACAATGAACAGAGGCAAAAAGCAGAAATAATCCTTGGATACTAAAAAAAAAAATAATACAGCATGCACATGGAGTCAGTCACTTAAATATGAACTCATGGTTCAGATTAATATTTTTAATGAAGTGCTGCAATGCTAAAGTCATTGCACAAAGGTAGATGGGTTAGGTCCCAGGGTCTCATGTATAAATGGTGCGTATGCACAAAATGTTGCGTACTCCCATTTCCACACTCAAATCGCGATGTATAAAACCTAAACTTGGCGTAAAGCCACGCACATTTTCACGCTAGCTCAAACCCTCGTGTATGCAAGTTCTCCGCTCAGTTTTGCAAACTGGCGGCACCCAGCATCAAAGCAGTGCTTTCGTTCCAGCGTGGTTTCTCTTTTGTTTTTAGATCCATATCCCTGATGCGGCTTTATCATATACTGCATACTGAAATTAACAGCATATTATTTATTAGTTTAAGGAATATGATTGTAATTAACCTGTAACAATATAATGGTCCACGGAGTGACCAAACTATTCCAAATACCATAGCTGCTTTAGCGTTGTTATTCTCACTGCACCTTCTTCTTCTTCTTTCAGCTGCTCCCGTTAGGGGTTGCCACAGCATATCATCTTTTTCCATACGACTCTCACTGCACCACTCGGAGTATTTAAATCACTGTATCCGAGTGTGAAATCACAGCTCTACAGGAGCTGATCAGAAAGAGAATTATCGGTATACAGTAATCCCTCACTTATCGCGGGAGATAGGTTCCAAGGCCGACCGCGATAACTGAATTTCCGCGAAGTAGGGACACCATATTATTTAATTATTTAACGTGTATTTGGACGTTTTTAAACCCTCCCTGTATTGTTTACAACCCACCCTTTACTCTATTAATAACAGGGACAACTGCTAAGCAATATGAAATCGGTAGATAAGTTTACACTTACTGTATAGCGAAGTACAGTAATCCCTCCTCCATCGCGGGGGTTGCGTTCCAGAGCCACCCGCGAAGTAGGAAAATCCGCGAAGTAGAAACCATACGTTTATATGGTTATTTTTAGAATGTCATGCTTGGGTCACAGATTTGCGCAGAAACACAGGAGGTTGTAGAGAGACAGGAACGTTATTCAAACACTGCAAACAAACATTTGTCTCTTTTTCAAAAGTTTAAACTGTGCTCCATGACAAGACAGAGATGACAGTTCTGTCTCACAATTAAAAGAATGCAAACATATCTTCCTTTTCAAAGGAGTGCAAAGCAAGCAGTCAAAAAAAAAATCAATAGGGCTTTTAAGTATGCGAAGCACCGCCGGTACAAAGCTGTTGAAGGCGGCAGCTCACACCCCCTCTGTCAGGAGCAGGAAGAGAGAGAGAGAGAGAGAGAGAGAGAGAGATAGCGAGAGACAGATAAAAAAAATCAATACGTGCCCTTTGAGCTTTTAAGTATGCGAAGCTCCGTGCAGCCTGTCCTTCAGGAAGCAGCTGCACACAGCCCCCCTGCTCACACCCCCCTACGTCAGCGCAAGAGAGAGAGAGAGAGAGAGAGAAAGTTAGCTGGATAGCTTTTCAGCCATCTGCCAATAGCGTCCCTTGTATGAAATCAACTGGGCAAACCAACTGAGGAAGCATGTACCAGAAATTAAAAGACCTATTGTCCGCAGAAACCCGCGAAGCAGCGAAAAATCCGCGATATATATTTAAATATGCTTACATATAAAATCCGCGATGGAGTGAAGCCGCGAAAGGCGAAGCGCGATATAGCGAGGGATCACTGTACACGTAGCTATATATGACGCGATGATGGTGATGAATATGCTGCGCAGTAAAAATGATGACGATGAAGGTGATGATGACTTTTACTGCGCAGCCGATGACTGTATTTTACGTCTCTTCAGATGGAAAAGCCATTTCCTGGGGCACCTCCTCCTCGGTTTCCGAAGGTGTATCGTCGTAGTAGTAGTAGTAGTAGTAGGAACTGGCTCTTTTTTGCGAGGCTGCAAAAACATTGTGATCGGCAGTTGCTGCCGCTGCTTCTTTTTCAGGTCGAACAGCAGCTTGTAGGCGGTCATGACGTCGTCGACCTTGTTGCAAAATTGGACCGATCGAACCATATCGTCGTCCCATTCCTGTGACCGCGCTTGCAGATCCTTAGCCAATCTGCAGATCTCGGTGAGCCGTTCCAAAGTCAAGCCAGTTGGGGAGACAACTTCTTCTGTTTCTTGCTGCTCTTCTTCTTCTTCTTCACTCGCCGACTTCGTCAACTCTTCGAGGTCTTCGTCGGTTAGCGGCTGGGAGTGGCAGTCTAGTAGCTCATTGACGTCATCCGTAGTCATGTCTGCAAAGCCCTCACCTCCAAGGATCGCAGCCAACTGCACAGCTTTCTGTACTGCCGAGTGTTGGATTTCGGCAAGTGTAAATCCTTTCTCATCGTAAACAACCTTGGGCCACAACTTCTTCCAGCTGGCGTTAATGGTGGCAGGCTTCATCTCTTGTAATGCCTTCTGGATATTTTGGAGGCACGTAGCAATTGTGTACTGCCGCCAGTATGCCTTCAAGTTGAAATTGTCGTCTTCTTGGGCGGCATCCACGGAAGAAACCAGGTTCGCTAAGGCATTCCTCGTGTATAGGGTCTTGAACGCCCTGATAACCCCCTGATCCATTGGCTGAATTAGTGACGTCGTACTGGGCGGCAGGAACTCCATCTGTACCCCCGAATACGACAGATCAGCAGCGTGACCACCAGCGTTATCCATAATGAGAAGGACTTTGAATGGCATGCCCTTCTCTGC
Source organism: Erpetoichthys calabaricus (assembly GCF_900747795.2). Classification (NCBI taxonomy): domain Eukaryota; kingdom Metazoa; phylum Chordata; class Cladistia; order Polypteriformes; family Polypteridae; genus Erpetoichthys; species Erpetoichthys calabaricus. The sequence goes on along the minus strand of NC_041399.2, from coordinate 150,470,188 downwards.
TAGATACACCTTCACTTTCGGGATAAAACACTGGTGGAACCAGTCGGAGGTCAGCATCTTCGTTATCCAGGCTTTTGGATTGTACATCCAATGTACAGAAAGCAGATTCTTGTTTTTGTTTTTTAAAGCCCTTGGGTTTTTAGACTTGTAAATAAACCCTGGCTTTAACAAAAATCCCGCAGTATTGCCACACATCACAAGGGTCACACGATCCTTGTATGCTTTAAAGCCAGAGGCTTTTGCTTCCTCTTTGAACAGTAAAGTTCGCGACGGCATTCTTTTCCAAAACAAGCCCGTCTCATCCATATTAAAAACTTGTTCGGGCCGATATCCACCTTCGGAGATAATCTTCTTGAAAGTTTCATTCACGTAAGTTTCAGCAGCGATCGTGTCTGCCGAAGCAGCCTCACCTTGCAGGGAAACGCTTTTTAGGCCGTAGCGTTTCTGAAACTTTGCAAACCACCCTTTGCTAGCAGAAAATTGCCGTTTCTTACGTGGTGAATCACTGGACGTCCCTGGTTGCGGATCTTCTACATCTTCTTCATCCTCTTCGCGGTCGCCACTGTCGTCTTCTGGTTCCTTAGCGGCAAAGATCTCGCACAGGCTCTTAGCCTTTGTTTGGATAATGCTCGAATCCAAGATTATGTTCTTCTTTCGGCAGTCGGCTATCCATATGGCCAAAGCAGATTCCATACGGACGGTCATTTTATTACGAGCCGTAACCACTCTCTTCGCCGACTTGCGAAAGGTGATGGTAGCCGTCTTCCTAATGTTCGCCTCTTCCTTCTTGATGTAGCGAACGGTGGATTCGTTCACGCCATATTGGCGGGCCACAGCCACGAATGTTCTCCCTTCCTTCAACATATCCAGAAGTTTCACCTTCTCAGCGATCGTCATCATTCTTCGTTGTCATTTAGGCTCAGCACCAGCCTTGGAAGAAGGAGCACGTTTGGGAGCCATTGCAGGGGGTGAAAATTGAAGCAAAGTTCAACACAAAGAATCCACAAAAAAATCACACACAGCACAGTGTAAAGTAAACCGCTCGGCGAGAAAGCTTGAAGTTAAATGACAAGGGGAGATACTGTGGGATCTAGGCATCAGTCAAAGCACCAATCACAGGCCCGATTACAAAGCGGGAAGCTGTGATTTGTCGTCTCCCTCCCATGTAACAAATCACAGCCCGAGTTACAACTCACTTAGTCACCGAACTTGTTTTGTTGTTCTTAGACTAGGAAATACTACTACTATATTTAAAACCTGCGAAGTCATGAATCCGCGAAAAGTGAACCGCGAAGTAGCGAGGGATTACTGTACAGCATCTAGCACACGCTGAATCAGGCCATGCTGCCTATTTTAACTGCTCCATACGGCAAACACTTCAGAGCCTTTCCTGTACTGACCTCGAAGTTCAGAAACAGTTTCATCCCAAGAACTATAAACACAATCAATCAGTCCATCAAGTGCTCCTTGTAGAACCGTTTGCACTTACTGTATAAGTACAATTACCTCACTGTAATCTTGCGATACAGTTATAATATTGCACAACCTGCACCACTTTATAAAGCTCGTATTTACATATGATAAGGATATAATTTTTAAGATGAAATGCAGCAAAATATGTTTATTACATTATAAAGATAAAATGTTAACATCATTTAAATAGCCTATATTTTTCATAATTAAACATGTGAGGACAAGGTGTTGCAGCGCTAGCAAGGAGCTGGCGCCCCGTTCAGGGATTGTTCCTGTCTTGCTCTGTATTCTTGCTGGGGCTGGTGCGACACTGGAAGGATAGATGGATAGAATAATTAAACATTGTGACGGATGGCCAGGGCCCATGCCTGGCCGGGACGTCCTTCACCACATCTGCCAGGGGGACATGGGTGAGAAGCCCAGTATCTCCCCCTGGACGCTAGATGGCAGCCTCCCTGGGTTGCAGCGGTTCCTCTGACTCCCCCAGGGCTTCATGGGGGTTGGAATTCTGTGCAGTTTTGTGGGGTTCAGTAGGCACTGCCAGGGGGTATTGCAGCAGGAGCTGCTGACCCTTTTGGGCACTGGTTTTGCCTTACCTGGAAGTGCAGGCGGATGTTGCCAATCAATCACCTGGAGCACTTCGGGTTACCCGATAAAAGGAAGCCAGCAACCACCACTCATTGTCCAGAGTCGGGTGGAAGGAGGACAAAGCTGTGGAGGAGTGGTGGAAGAAGAGAGTGTTTTTGTGGTGTAGTTTCAGTGCTTGGGACTGTGTTGTGGCTGGAGGGATTACGGGGAAGACGTACACTCCAGCTGAAGAAAAATAAAAGTCTTTTTATTTTATACGTGCCTCCCATCTCAAGTCTGTGCCGGGTCAGGCACAATATAGCTCCTTTCTTACAACATGTACTATGAAGATATTTCAATGTTCCTTAAAAGTTTTGAAGAATCAGAGTTCTAAGCTTACAGATGGCTTAACGTCCATTACTGAGCTGATTGTGTGGCGATTGGGTACTTGGAGAAAGAAAAGGAAGGACAGGAATTGAGGGTTAGTACGTTTGAAAGAGACAGTACTGCTGCAATAAATTATTTAATCGAAGGTCGCACACAGCACAGGAAGCATCTTGCCTCGGGAGGCAGGAACAATCTGTGGATGGTGCGCCAGCTCATCACTATTACTGTGTCACCATGTTTCCATGTTTAAAAACATGCTTTAACTCCTATCATCATGAAAATGATATCAAGTATACATCTCAGTATTTAAATAATTCAGAGAACTGTAATATCACGAATGTAATGGATTCTGTGTTCTGTCGGAGGAAGAGAAGGCCCATTTAAGAAGCACGTAGTGATTCACACACATAGAGCACATAGAAGAACATACACAAAACAAAGCATTTAACGTGCAATTTTAGTTATGATGGGATTTAAAAAACTTGCAAATTAAATTATTTTAAGATGAAGTTTATGATGTTCTACTTTAATGACAAAATAAACTACGTTATTAAAGTGGAAATTTCGAGATTAAAGTTGACATTTCAAGCTTTCTTCCCCACTGTGCCCTATTTTTTTTTTCTTCTCTTTCTCTATGTCACTCGATCAACTAGTGCTGGGCGGTATACCGGTTCATACCGAAAACCATTTTTTATTTTTTTTATGATATGGATTTTTCTTATACCGCAACACCGGTTTAAATTGCCTAAACGACGTTCGGAACATGGCGCAGTTTTTCACTGCTACACCGCTAAACACAGATTTGTTGCACTAGGGCTCTTTTTCACTGCTACACCACCAAATAGTGGGCGGTAGCATAGGTATATGGAGGACTATTTCGGACAACATTAAATAAATAAATAAATAAATGCGCAAATAAATTAAAGTTCTGTGAAATGTGAAAAATGGACAGAGAGCATTCCGAAACTGAAGCCGACGATAAAGTTGAACATGAACAACAGAAGAACTTTTGCCGAAAAAAAGGAGTCACGTCCGTCGCCTGGAGATACTTTAGTTTTAAAAGGTCAGATGTGTAAATACTGTTTCTATACTACTGGATAATACTGCATGCCAAGTTGTACTTGTTTTTGTACTTGCTAGTGTATGTTTTGCTTGAATTCATCCTGCAATGTGCTGGCGACTCGTTCAGAGATGGGCACAACTCTGAATGGATGGCATAATTAAACATGTATGACAAAGATATTTTTAAAGTTCTGAACACTCCGTCGGCTAAGTTAATAACTAGTTTTAATTTCACAAAGACGTTTATCGTGTATTGATTGGTAATGTGAAGAAAGAAAAAGGAAAGATAGGAACTAGGGTTTTGGTAGAGAGCAGGAATATCATGAAGTGAATGGATTCTGTGCGGTGATTGCTGCAGGCGCCTGCTCTTAGTGCGGAGGAAGTCATTTTAAGAAGCGTAGTGATTAACGATTGGGTCGGGGAACACTTAACACAAAGTATTTGATGTGCTGCATTAACTTATGACGGGGTTTGAGAAAATCTAGTAAATTAAACATTGATTTTAGGATGAAGTTTAGTTTACAACATTCTACTTTAATTATAAAATAAACTATGAGAATAAAGTGGAAATGTCGACTTTAATCTTGACATAAACGTCAACCTTAGAGTGGAAATGTCAAGAATAAAGTCAACATGCCGAATTTATTCTCGACATATAGTTTGGTTTTTTTTTCCGTGTCCATATTTTTTTTTCTTCACAGTGGCCCTAATGCGCTTCCATAGGGCTATACCACAAACAGCATTATAAATGCAAGTTGCAGTTTTATTATTTATGTATATAGCTTAGCTTGAAGCAAGGTCCATATTAATGCAGTTTGCCTAAATGATGGTACAGTTGGTAAGATGTCATCACCAAGTTGCACTTGTTTTATTTTATTTTAATTTGGTGAATACTGTGTAATGCACCTGGGCTTGAAGCCTTGAAGTAATGGTGCAACTATCAGTAATACTAGGGGTGGGCGGTATGACCAAAATTCTATATCACGGTATTTTTCTAAATTATCCCGGTTTCACGGTATTGGACGGTATTTTTTTCCCCATGCATGAGTGGATGTTAACCACATTTTCCACTGCAATTACTGCAGTAGACTGGCTAAGAATAACCTGTTAGACTGTTATGAGAATTGTACATTGTATAAAAAAACATTTTAATGTGCACACAAGTATTAATACAGGTTTGCATGGCCCCATAAAGTGATAGTTTTCAAGGGGGTGACACTAATGAAGAGAAGGAATCACATTGCATGACAGTTGCAGTCAAAATATAGAACCTTTTTATTGAACAAATTTTGCAAAAACTTAAACTATGATTTTGACAACATATTTTCAACCATCCAAAGAGGCATTTAGACTTAGTAAAATATCCAGAGGTGCTTGTCAAAACTTGTATTGTACTGAACATGTCTTAGAAAAGTAATAAATAGTAAATATTTTTTGTGAACCAACTACACTTTGTTAATGTTAACTATCTCTGTCTACTGACACGTTAAAGTGACTTTTTCAACAACTTTACCATCAATAAACTGCATAATATTTAAACTAATAAATAATAACAATAAAATAAATAATAGTATTATTACTGATAGCTGCACTATTACTTCAAGACTTCAAGCCCATGTGCATTACACAGTATTCACCAAAATAAAATAAAATAAAATAAAAGAAGTACAACTTTGTGATGACATCCTTACCAACTGTACCATCATTTAGGCAAACTGCATTAATATGGACCTTGCTTCAAGCTAAGCTATATACATAAATAAAATAACTGCAACTTGCATTTACTGTATAATGCTATTTGTGGTATAGCCCTACGGAAGTGCATTAGGGCCATGGTGAAGAAAAAAATACAGTAAAGAGGGAAGAAAAAAAACAAACTACCGGTATATGTCAAGAATAAAGTCAACATGCTGACTTTATTCTCGACATTTCCACTTTAATTTTGACGCTTATGTCAAGATTAAAGTCAACATTTCCACTTTATTTTCATAGTTTACTTCATAATTAAAATAGAATGTCATAAACTAAACTTCATCCTAAAATCAATGTTTAATTTACTTGATTTTCTCAAACCCCGTCATAAGTTAATGCAGCACATTAAATGCTTTGTGTTGTGTTCCCCGACCCAGTTGTTAATCACTATGCTTCTTAAACTGACTTCCTATGCACTAAGAGGAGGCAGCAATCACCGCACAGAATCCATTCATTTCATGGTATTCCTGCTCTCTAAAAATTTAGAATGCTAAGATAAAAACTTGATATCATTTTCATGATGAAATGCATTAAAGCAAGTATTAAACAAGCACGGTAGTGAGGCAGTAGTGCTGCTCCCTGGCAGTAAGGGGTCCCCAGGTGTAAGTTCAGTGTAGAGACCTTTATGGCAGGTGTGACGAGGCTCCAAAAAACTGGATGTATGAATGGGTATCGCACAGGTTTAACTTAAATATTGTGTAAATGTTGGGTTTGTGATCTGGTGGTCGGAGACACGAACACAGAATTCAATGCATGTTCTTCTGAGCGGGCTTTCTTTATTGCACGCGTGCTGTCTCTATCTGACGTAACAAAACCCCAGTTCCTATCCGTCCTTTTTCTTTCTCCACATAACCAATCACCACACGACAAAACGTCTTTGTGAAATTAAAACTAGTTATAAACTTAGCCCACGGAGTGTTCAGAACTTTAAAAATATCTTCGTTATACATGTTTAATTATGCCATCAATTCAGAGTTGCACCCATCGAAGGATGAATACAAGCAAAACATACACTAGCAGGGTCAATATAGCACAACAAAACCCCACATCCTACATGACTTTGGAAGGAAACTGAAGCGCCGAGTAAACCCACCAGAAAAACATGCAAATGCAAGGCAGGCACGCCGCCGTGCCCCCATATGATTAATGCATGCTTTAATGCATTTCACCATGAAAATTATATCAAGTATTTATCTTAGCATTCTAAATGTTCAGAGAGCAGGAAGATCATGAAGTGAATGTATTCTGTGCGGCGATTGCTGCCGGCGCCTCCTCTTAGTGCAAGAAGAAGTCAGTCGTCACACTATTACACAGTACCCAGGTACATTACACTGTATTGAAAACAAATAAAACAAGTACAACTTGGCTTGCAGTATTATCCAGTAGTATAGAAACAGTATTTACACATCTGACCTTTTAAAACTAAAGTATCTCCAGGCTCTCTGTCCATTTTCACCACGCAACATTCCTATGCTAACGCCCACTATTTGGTGGTGTAGCAGTGAAAAAGAGCCCTAGTGCAACAAATCTGTGTTTAGCGGTGTAGCAGTGAAAAAGGTCCCCACTTGAACAGTTTCCCGCTGCGCCACGTTCCGAACGTCGTTTAGGCAATTTAAACCGGTGTTGCGGTATAAGAAAAATCCATATCATAAAAAAAATAAAAAACGGTTTTCGGTATGAACCGGTATACCGCCCAACACTAAGTAATACTATTATGTATTTTATTGTTATTATTTATTAGTTTAAATATTATGCAGTTTAATGATGGTAAAATTGTTTAAAAAGTCACTTTAACGTGTCAGTGGACAGAGATTGTTAACATTAACAGAAAGTGTAGTTGGTTTACAAAAAATATTTACTATTTATTCCTTTTCTAAGACGTGTTCAGTGCAATCCAACTTTTGACAAACACCTCTGGATATTTTACTAAGTCTAAATGCCTCTTTGGATGGTTGAAAATATGTTGTCAAAATCATAGTTTAAGCTTTTGCAAAATTTGTTCAATTAAAAGGTTCTATATTTTGACTGCATCTGTCATGCAATGTGATTCCTTCTCTTTAGTGCCACCCCCTTGAAAACTATCACTTTATGGGGCCATGCAAACCTGGATTAATACTTGTGTGCACATTAAAATGTCTTTTTGTACAATGTACAATTCTCATAACAGTCGAATAGGTTATTCTTAGCCAGTCTACTGTAGTAATTGCAGTGGAAAATGTGGTTAACATCCACTCATGCATGGGGAAAAAAATACCATCTAATACCGTGAAACCGGCAGAATTTAGAAAAATACCGTGATATAGAATTTTGGTCATACCGCCCACCTCTACGATCAACTTACTTTTGTTATTTATACCACTGTTTAAACCAACAAATAGTACGTTTTTCCTTGTCTCCACTTGGTATTTGCTGAAATTCTTCTATTTTCCCCCATGCTTTTGCCATTGCCTTTTCACAGAACGCTGAGCATAAGGGCTATTTATATTGATTTGCATATTCAAAGAGGCGTAATTCTGGGAGGAGTTGGGGAGTGGCAGCATGCGCATGCACGTGCGCTACTTTCTATGCTGATTGGGATTTATGGAGCGGAAGAACATTGAAGTTGGCATACGCACAGATTTATGCATCTGGATTTTTTTGTGCATATGAACATTTCTGCTTTTGTCCATACACATATCCTGCAAAAGTGAATTTCCATGTGTGAGACAGTGTACCCTGTGCAAGGTGATGATCCCACAGTGTTAGGATAGTCACCTATGATCCTATTTTATATTAAATGGGTACATACCATGGATGGATGGAATTCAAAAATAATATTAAGTTTTCATTCAATCATACCCATCAAAACTATGTTAATATTTACTGAAATACTGGTGCATTTCCAGTTCATTTCACTTAGACTTGAACAAAATATTTATAGTAAATCACACCTTAAGACACTGGCATCTGGGCTAAAAACACAACCTGGATTTGGATTTATGAAACTCCACAGATTTGTAATCCTTCTTCAAAAAAGGGTGTAGATGGTGCTGATTTCAATATGTTTTTGTTTTCTTCAACCACACTGCTAACCACAGCACTGGCCTATTACTAAGAAAACGACTAAGTCAGAATGTCAGTAGGACTGAAGAAGCTTAACAAACTTAAACCCAGGCAGGCAGGTAGATAGACAAACAAAATGAAGTTGTAATTATTGAGAACAGCAAGAAATCACAGAAGGTAAGACATACCTTACTTCTGAAATTTAGGTAAATGTTAAAAAGAGCTACTACTACCTCAACAGCAAAACAAAAATACATCATAGGTATTTTTTAAATATAGATGTTTTAGCAATAACAACTAAATAATGGAACTGAAAAATACCACCAATCAGTTCAGAAAATCTAAAGTTATTAAAGACCACGGGTCTCAATTATAAAACTCTAAGTATTTTGAGCATGAAAATATGTATAGTCCAAAAACAAAACTGCATGCACAAAAAAATTCCAATTTATAAAACTTGACGTATGCACATTTGTATGAAATTTACCATTTATAAATCACAATACAATCATCTTGTAAATGTAAATATGTGAACGGCCCTCAAAACCTGCCTGATTGCCACCCTAAAACAACCATATATGGACTACGCTAATCAGCCATTAAATCGTGATGCTGCAGAGCTTCACTGGATGGACAGCACCACATGGTTTTGAGGAGTCCTATGGTGCATTGAATTAACTCTCCTCTTTGCTGTGGGGAGGCCTGACCGCATACACTACAGGGAACTTCAAGGGGCACTCTATTGCTGTGTTCCAACGAAAGATCAGGGTTACCATTATCAGTTGATAGTGCCCAAGACATATGTGCACAAGTTCCTACAGTATTACCATGATAGCCCGATCAGTGGTCACCTTAGACGTACGAAGACTCTTTAAAATCCTGGAGGTGGCATGGTGGCCGATGATGCACAAAGACGTCTGGTCCCATGTCCAGACTTGTAGCACCTGTCAGTGATACAAAACCCCACTTGGTCTCCCCTCGGGACAGCTTCAGCCAGTAACCATCACTACCCCGGGGAAGAGCCTAGGCGTGGACCTAATGGGACCATTTCCTGCCAGTAAGGACCAGAAGACCTACTGATGGTGGTTGTGGACTATTTTACCCGATGGGTGAAGCTATTCCCTATGGCTAATGCCACAGCCAAGAAGATATGTTCCAACCTGAAGGATGAGATCTTTACCCGATGGGGGGTGCCGAAGAACATCATCACGTTCCGGGGCCCAAAGTTTACCGGCTCAGAGGCCGAAGAATTTTGGAAACAATGCAGGGTGGTTCACCGGAAGACAACAGCGTACCATCCCCAATCTAATCGCACTGTGCGGGTGAACCAGACCCTGAAGACAATGATAGCATCCTTCACCGGAGACCACCATCAGGATTGGACAAAGTGGCTGCCTGTGCTACGATTCGCATTGAACATGGCGGTGCACGAGGTTACAGGTGAAACCCCTGCATTGTTAGCTTTAGGCAGACAACTAAATGGTCCACTGGAAAGAATAATTGATCACAATCCACCCAAACCAGACACATCAATACATGATCACTTACAAACTTTACAACAAATCACACAACAGATAAAGGAGAGGATGGTGAGGTCCCAGTCCAGACAGTCTCAATTGTACAACTAGAGACATAAGCTTGTACAATTCTCAGTTGGGGAGAAAGTCTGGATCAGGACTCATCCCCTCTCCAAAGCATCAGATAAGTGAATGGCTAAACTGGTTCCGAAGTGGTTCGGCCCGGCAACTGTGGTCCAACGGAAGGGTCCAGTGACCTACGCTGTAGAGTGGGGATTGCCAGGGACTAAGAAAGTAGACACAGTGAACATCGCAAACCTCAAGCCTTGGCTCGGCCGTACACCACGGCCTGTGGGTGGGGATTGTAGCAGTGCTACTATTAGTTAAAAATGCATCTCCCAGCAGTCCCTGCTGGGGCTGTTGGGGGTCAAAGGTGGTCTGTGGGGTTTAAAAGGAGGGCAGGTATCCAAGGGAAAAAAAAAAGTGTTTTTTGTTGTTGTATTTTGTGTTTCGTTTACCAGTCAGACTGCCTTCTGTTAATTAAGCCATATTTAGTCGTTGTGTCCTGGATTGTATTCGTTGTTGGGGTCTGGATCGTCTTCTGTCTACCTGTATGCTGAGGACTGAGTGTGGATTCATGGCTTTCCCGCAAGAATAGGAGCGCTCCTGAACCATCCATCCGTCTTCACCCTTAAAGTGTCTACCGGTAGGACTGTTTTTTCATTCCCTTTCAACATACAGATCTCTGGACTTTCTCTCGTCATCTCTCATTACATCCGGTGTGGTATTCCATGGACTTTGCTGTGTGGAGTTGTGTTTTTGAGTTTAATGTAATATCGCCGTAGGGGTACTGGGGTGGTATTATTGTTTTCATTTATATTATTTATTTTATTATATTCTTTAATTGTTATTAGTTCCCAGTGTGCTTTATTTTGTCCCTGTTTGTGAGTGTGTGCTGGTCGGGCCAAGGCTGGGAGTGTCCCTGGGATCCTCTGTTAAAATAAATAAATCACCGTCATCTTGACGTTGTGAATCTTAGCGGCACCAGACCGCTACAACTTGTAATATATATTTTAAATATATAGTGTTCACATCTCAATTATTGGCTTAGATGATGGCCCTAGAAGACCTTAAGGTGACTAAGAAGAAGAAAATGTGTGCTTTTACCACAAGAAAATTGTCCATCAAGTGTCAACATTTACCAACACAGCATGCAGGGATCAGATCATGCTTATTTTAATCTTTTTCCAGCAAGGCAAATTCTTTTCCCTTGCATGGCTTAGACGATGGCCCTAGAAGACCTTAAGGTAGCTAAGATGAAGAAAACGTGTGCTTTTACCACAACATTGTCCATCAAGTATCAGCATTTAGCAACACAGAATGCAGGGATCAGATCATGATTATTTTAATCTTTTCCTGGCAAGGAAAATGCCTTTCCTTTCATAACTGAGAATGTGCTATACTATAGCAAAGAAACAAAACAGAGAATTAAAAAGAACACATTTTCAATGTGATAAAAAATAGCACATAAATGCAAGACCCTGATTAGAGGTTTGGCCGTCTGGACAAACTAAAACCAGACTAGCCAGATCCCAAATGCAATTACATTTCAGCTGTGCAATCAAGGAGACAGGCTGCTCTGCAGCTCCAGTCTATAGAAGCTGGGAACAAATTGGAATGGTTTGTACAGACTGCATCCTGGCTCTATAAGACACGTTCCAGAAGTTCATTCTCTTTGCTGACCGCAGCCAAGGCAACACAGGAAAGGAATGTCAGACAGACACAGTCCCTCTATTAGAGTGACAAGTCCATGTATCAACACAGTGTGACTGTACTGGAGTAATTGCTACCGATTTGTATCCAGCCCACCTGAGAAATCCATAATCTAGGACCTCTATTAAACATTGCCTGTCAGTAGTAAAAATAGAAAAAATATATGTTTTACAGTCTAGACACTCAATTTAAATAACAGAAATTTGACCTCAGTATCCATTAAATAATACACAGTCCAGAGAGGCCTTATCAGACCTTTTGGGGACTGAAACAATATTTTATTCATTAAACTAGAGAAGTAAATAAGGGCTGACTGTTTAGTCTCATTTCCAAGTATGCAATGAATAGTGTTAGAACTGCAGAATGGTGCCATGTGAGATTTCCTGTCTTTGTAGCTTTTCCACCTGAAAATACAGTCATTCAGCCTTACTGTAGCACATATTTACAAGCTAAAACATCTTACATTCACATTTTTGTTTTGCTCACATTATGCAATATGTAGTAGACTTTTTATCAGATGTATAACATCCATGCAAATAAGAACAAACATTATACTAATCATTAGGACACTTTTAAACAGTGAGCATTTTATATCTTTTTGTTATTTATTTATGAGCTGTTACCATAAGAAGGTACACAGTAATTACTGAAAACTACAGCAAACTGCACTTCATTCAGAGTTGTTACTACCTTGTAGCTAATGCTTTACAGATTATGTCAAGCCCCTAACACCCTGAACTAGATTAAGGGAGTTTTTTTAATGGATTGTTTGATACTAGGCTATTTCTAGCTTTCCCACTAATCAGTTCTGATCAGCTGCGACTTTGCATCAAGTAGGTTTAGGAAATTAATTGATGGATAAGATACAGCAAACTTAAAATACCGCATACTCCTCCTTAATCATTTTCCAAATATGAATCATCTTCAGGTAGAGACACTCCCAAACAAAGGCCATACCAATTCAATTTCAATGTCAAACTAAGCAGATTCTTGTCCATTTTTCAACTACTTGCAAACCAGTTAGAAGAGTTGCATTTTACATCTTATCTTGTGAAACTGCTTTTTCTGGTGAGGGTCATGGTGGCATAAAGAGCAGGAAAAGATATACACAACTAAAATTTTAATTAGATTGTAAGGAATTCCATAACTAGTAATGCATTTGAAGTTTACCATACCTAATAAACTTTGCATTTTAATAAAATTCTGTACTAAATGATTGGCTTTTCTCTTTCAATAGTCTTAAGGCTTTGGTATCTATACAAGGATAGGTGCTCCAAGTACAACATTTCCCCTAAATGGGAGAATCACAGATTGATTTTAAGAAAGGCACTGTATATTCACATGCTGATGAGCATCATAATACTAAAGTATCAAGTCAAAAAGGCAGTGTGTTAACAATGCAGGACAACAAGATCTGGGAATTTTCAATCAAATTTGACCAATTTAGCATCATTAAAACTAATATAAACTGCTCCAATAAAAAAAGTTGTTTTTTTTTTTAGGAGACTCTCAATTTAGGTCATTACCACACCACCACAGCTGGGGGTTGTTCTGTTTAGGACGTGCCCCGTCTCTTGGAATGTTTGAGGACTGGGACTCTGTGAAGTGTGTTGTAGCCTTTGCCTGGGGAGGCAAAATGGGGGTGAGTTGGGGAGGAGAAAGACAGCAACTTCAAAATGTATCATTTTTAGTCCCAGAACTGTAAGTGCCAACATAACAATAAGTTTCTTAGTCATAATATTTGGCAATAATATGAAATCAAGGTTAAAGGTAATTTATGAAACAAGACACTGCTTTTCTTAAGATTACAAAATGTCCTCAAAAGTTCAGAAACAGTATCTCTGTGATCATGCAGTGAATTTTGTAAGCTGGAACGTCAAAGGTTTCAATCACGATCTAAAGAGCAATAAAATGTATTCTATCTCCTAACAGGCCTAAATGCTAAGATAGCATTTTTCCAGGAGACGCACTTAATAAGTAAGGATTAATTCTGATTGCAAAGAAATTGGGTTGGTCAAATGTTTAACTCCAGCTATACAAAGAAAACCAGAGATTTGGGAATCTTAATACATAAAACAATCTCAGTTGAAGCATCAGATGTAGTATCTGATCCTGAATAAGCACTCATAAAATTATAATAGCTGGAGACTTAATTGTGTCATCTATCCAGGCTAGAACAGATCATCAACTACAGTGGCGATAACCATCTAATACCATAAAGATAATCACACAATTTGTTATGGATCATAACTTATCAGACCCACAAAAATTCTTAAATCCAAACTCAAGAGAATATTCCTTTTTCTCACCAGTACATCATATGACTCAAGAATTGATTATTTCTTTATCGATAAAAATTTTTTGCCCACTATCAAATAGTGTAAGTACGACGCTATTTCAAACTTTGATCATGCCCCACCGATCTTGGAGCTTGAATCACCATACTCTACACGCTCATTTCGTAGCTGGTACCTTAACCCCCTGTAATTAGCAGATGACAGCTTTACAGAATTCACCTCCAAACAAATATATTACTTTTTAGACACAAATGCATCCTAAGCGGTCTGTGCTGGAATACTCCGGTAAACTCTGAAGGTGTTTTAAAGAGGACACACTATTAGCGAAACTTCCAGAATAATTAAATAATCTGCCCAATCTTCAAAAGACAATTTATATGAAAAGACATGTTCCACAATCAGAATTTAACCTATTGACAACAAAAGAAATGGAACAGCTCATCTTTAAATCATGACATCATTACTATGAACAATGAGAGAATGCAAAGAAGATCTTAGCTGAACAAATCCACAAGCAGAAAGTCTGCAATGCAATAACATAAATTACCAATGCAGATGGAGATAAAATCAGTGATCATAAAACATAACACATTTTGGGAGTACTATAAGTCCTTATATTCTACTCCGTTTAAAGGACATAAGACACAATCTGAGTAGTTCCATTGAACTCTCTAGCACAGAATACTAGACTGGACATATCCTATTTTATCTGAACAGTTTAAATATCTAGGGGTAAACATCACAAGTAAATATAAAGATCTTTTTTTAACACAATTTAGCTATCAGTATGGAAAAAACAAAATACGAACAGATGGTCTACCCTCCATCTCACATTAGCAGAAAAAATCAATACTGCCAAGATGAACATCCTTCCCAATCTTCCTTCCTTGGCACAACCTAACTTTCAGTTTTATTACTGGGTGGTAAATACATAACCTAAAAAGTCCTGGAAATAGGCACAAACTGATGTACATACAAGATCAGGATGTTACTGTCAGTAGGCTTTGTGCCTTAGGAACCAAGTTAACTGAACTATTCTACAACATTTCAATAATTATTTACTGCTCTGATGCTGATCTTTCTGATCATAAAATAGGCCATTACGATAGCAATTGACGAGAAGAATTCATAATTAATTGCAGAATTACAGTATATAAGTGTCATCTAGAGTGCCACTTTCTCTTGCATGATTTGGTTCAAAAACAAATCAGCACATTGTCATCTAATAACATGCTTAAGTTTCGAGTTTGGTATTTTTTCCATTCAGCCATTACAGCTCTAGACTGTCCTCAAGAAACTGTGACACACAGACACAAACACAAATGGACAGACACACACCCATCATCGAGATATTGATGTTTTCAGTATCAGGGGACCCTAAAACGTCGAGATCCGTCGAAAACCAAAGATCAAAATTTTTCACAAATCTAAAGCTTTTGCTCCTCCCTCACAGAAGATAGGTTATGGTGGTGGAGTGCACAAAGAAACAGGCCTGCTCTGCAATACTGTAGAAATAAAATCTTGCTATACGTCTCTATATGTCCTGCTTTCTGCCCCAGTCAATGTACCAATAATTCAATTGTCCATCAATCACTCAGAATATGGAACCAATGCAGGATGCACTTCAAGGCAAAGAAGCTGTTATCTGTTGCACCACTACATGATAATCACCTTTTTCAACTCTCTCAAACCTACATAGTATTTAATCTTTGGAAATCATCCGGGATTAAAACACTTGTACTGAACTGCATATACATAATGTTTTTGCATCTTATGAAGAATTACAATTCAAATTTAATCTCCCAGCATCACAATTTTTCCACTACTTTTAAATCAGATATTTTGCTAAAAAGAATATACCCAATTTTCCACACCTCCCAAGCATTTCTATCACAGAAGAAATACTGATTAGTCTTGAAGACTCAGACAGCAACTCAACAACATATAAAACATCTTAAAGTCTCCACCTTTTAAAGTTCCTATGGAACAGTGGGGAAAGGACCTTTCACTTAATATCTCACAGAAATAATTAACGGCAGCCATGCATAGAGTACACTCTAGACTGTCATTCAACTTAAAGTTATTTAATTACTCACATTTATCTCATTTAAAATTGTCCAAAATATATTCAGGGCAAGATCCAACCTGCAAATGTTGCAATCTAGCTCCATCTTCTCTGGGCCACATGTTTTGGGAGTGCACCAAATTAACATAATTTTGGACAAAAATCTTGAATGCCTTTCAGAGACTTGGTATCACAATAACTCTAAACTTATTAACTGCTGTGTTTGGTGTACTGCTAGATGGGCTTAAAGGAAAATGTCAATCTATTTGCCTATACCATACTACTAGCAGGTAAACTTATCCTACTTAACTGGATGAATCCCAACCCACAAAGTTAGTGGATAATTGATGTTCTGCACTATTTTAAATTAGAAAAAAAATCAAAATCTCACTTGGAGGATCTTCCAAAACCTTTTTTAAAATAACAAGATCTAATTTATAAAAATTTTAGAATAAGCATTTATATTGGGGAAAAAAAAAAATTATTTCTGCCTATGCTGTTGGCTCTCCGCTCTTTCTCGTGTTTAGGTTGCATTCTTTTTGTTACGTTTAACTTGATTGTATGAATTGTTTTTTTTTTGTGTATAAGTTTGACTTGATTGTATGGAATGTTATTTTCCTTCAATAAAATTTTAAAAAATAAAAGAAAAAACAAAGAAGACCGAAGAAGGAGAAGAAGAGGATGCATGTCTGGAGGCAGGGGGAAAAGAGGAAGGTAAAGAGAGTGAAAGTGAGGGTAGGAACTTTGAATGCTGGCAGTATGACTGGTAAGGGGATGAGTGTTAGTGAATATTATGGAGAGAAGGAAGGTTGATATATTGTGCGTGCAAGAGACCAGATGGAAGGGGAGTAAGGTCAGGTATATTAGAGGTGGGTTCAAATTGTTCTATTATGGTGAGGAAAGTAGGAGAAATGGGGTAGGGGTTATCCTGAACAAACAGTATGTCAAGAATGTTTTGGAGGTGAAAAGAGAGTCGGACACAGTGATGATTATCAAGCCGGAAATTGAAGGTGTGATGATGAATGCTGTTAGTGCATATGTCCCACAAGCTGGGTGTGCAATGGATGAGAAAGATTACTTCTGGAGTGAGGTGGATAAAGTGGTGGAGAGTGTACCCAAGGGAGAGAGAGTGGTGATTAGAGTGGATCAGAATTGACTTTAAAATACTGCTTATGGTTTACAAAGCCTTAAATAATCTCGCTCCATCTTATATACCGGAATGTCTGACACCTTATATTCCAAATCGTAACCTTAGATCTTCAAATGAGTGTCTCCTTAGAATTCCAAGAGCTAAACTTAAAAGAAGTGGTGAGGCGGCCTTCTGCTGTTATGCACCTAAAATCTGGAATAGCTTGCCAATAGGAATTCGCCAGGCTAATACAGTGGAGCACTTTAAAAAAACTGCTAAAAACACATTAATTTAACATGGCTTTCTCATAACTTCAATTTAGTTTAATCCTGATGCTCTGTATATTCAATTAATTATCATAACTATTGATGGTGGCTCTAAAATCCATACTAACCCCTACTCTCTCCTGTTTTTTTCCTGGTTTTCACCACCTAATCAAAGCACCATGATGTATATACATTGATGTATTAAAAGCCAGAAGTCTACTGTACATGACCATCACCATCAAGTCCTTCCATGAGAACCCTAAATACAAAGAGGACTGATCATTTATGTTAGGTAGAATGCCCAGAGGGGGCTGGGCGGTCTCATGGTCTGGAACCCCTGCAGATTTCTTTTTTTTTTTCTCCAGCCATCTGGAGTTTATTTTGTTTTTTCTGTCCTCCCTGGCCATAGGACCTTACTCTTATTCTATGTTAATTAGTGTCTTATTTTAATTCTTACTTTGTCTTTTTTCTCTTTTCTTCATCATGTAAAGCACTTTGAGCTACATTTGTATGAAAATGTGCTATAAAAATAAATGTTGTTGTTGTTGATTTCAAAGGACATGTTGGTGAAGGGAACAGAGAGGATGAGGAGATGATGGGTAGGTATGGTGTCAAGAAGAGGAATGGAGAAGGTAAAATGGTAGTGGATTTTGCAAAAAGGATGGACATGGCTGTGGTGAATATGTATTTTAAGAAGAGGGAGAAACAGAGAGACGTACACGAGTGAAGGAAGATGCACACAGGTAGATTATATCCTATGCAGGAGGGTCAGTCTGAAGGAGATTGAAGACTTCAAAATGGTGGCAGGGGAATGCGTAGTTAGGCAGCATATTATGGTGGTCTGTTAGATGACATTGGATATCTAGAAGAAGAGGAAAGTGAGGACAGCGTCAAGTATCAAATGGTGGAAGTTGAAAAAAGAAGACTGTAAGGTTGAGTTCACGGAGGAGGTAAGACAGGCACTGGGTGGCAGTTAAGAGTTACCAGATAGCTGGACAACTACAGCAGAAGTGGTAAGGGTGACAGCTAGCAGGGTGTTTGGTGTGACATCTGGACAGAGGAAGGAGGATAAGGAAACCTGGTGGTGGAATGTGGAAGTACAGCTGCATATACTGAGGAAGTGGTTGGCAAAGAAGAAGTGGGATAGTCAGAGAGATACAGAAAGTAGACAGAAGTACAAGGAGATAAGGCATAAAATGAAGAGAGAGGTGGCAAAGGCTAAAGAAAAGGCGCGTGATGAGTTGTATGAGAGGTTGAACACTAAGGCGAGAGAAAAGGAACTGTACCGATTGGCTAGACAGAGGGACCAAACTGGGAAGATGTGCAGCAGGTTAGGGTGATAAAGGATGAAGATGCAAAAATACTCATAAGCGAGGAGGGTGTGTTGAGCAGGTGGAAAGAGTACTTTAAGAGGCTGATGAATGGATGGAGGGAGAGAGAGAGAGAGAGAGAGAGATGGTTGGATGATGGGGAAATAATGAATCAAAAAGTGCAACAGATTACCAAGGAGAAAGTAAAGACAGCTATGAAGAGGATGAAGAATGGAAAGGCTTTTCATTAGATATATAGGCAGCTAGTGGAGGCAAACCTCAAGAAAATAAAACTTAAAACTTTAAAGCTATATAGAGCATGAAGTTACAAAGGTACACATTTACTGTTAATTTGATTAAATAACAAATACATACTAATAAACAAAATAATCCTTTGCCCATATTGCTATTCCATGGACTCCTGTACTGTACCAAATCTTGTGTGGGATGCAAAAATATGTGCTCAATAAAATTTCACCAACTTTTAATTGTAAATATTCACTCCCTATTCTGGTGAAAACATTGGTTATGCACTGCTTATCAGTTTACATGTTTTTCCAATGATCTACTACCATTATAAATTCAGAAATATCTGAATTGTCACTAAACACACAGTAATAGTATCAGTATATTTACATCTTACTAGATATAGTACACAAACAAATTATGATAACATATGAAAAAAGGTGTACCCTAGACTTGACTGAACAAACATTTCACTCACGACAGCATTACTCAATTCCCTAGCCTTTCTCCTTTTTGCACACATATTTCATTATAAGATGTCTTCTGATAAAGAAATTATGTCAAATCCATAAAAAATATTTAACCATAACAAACCCTTGACATATTCTTAAAAAGCACTGGGAACAGGATCTTACAATTACATTTTTCACATAATGAACTGAAGTAAGCAACTGCCAAATCAGTGTTCCAAGGTCTGTGTCAGTTCCAGGCTAATTCAGTACAAAAATTGGACATAATTAATTAACTGATTAACTGATTCTGTGTACAGTACTTAACACAGTAATTTTGTTCAGTAATGTATATTTTACTCAGTTATTGTACGTATTGTGTGTTTGTACTGTTTATAGTATCTTTTTACTTAATGTTGATTTTACCAACAGCGAACCTCAGGTAATTTCAAAAGACCATGTGATTTGAGGGAAATAATGAAATCAACTCATCTCTAAAACAACACTAATGACAGTTTCAGTATTTTGCAAGTCAAAAATTATTTCTTCACAAACATAGTATATAATGCATTTGCCATGCAAATTTGTGTTCTAAAGTTAGTAAGTGTTTTCCATAAATTTTAAAAAACACATAACCAGTCCTGGCATTATATAATTACAGTAATCCCTCCTCCATTGCGGGGGTTGCGTTCCAGAGCCACCCGCGAAACAAGAAAATCCGCGAAGTAGAAACCATATGTTTATATGGTTATTTTTATATATTTTAAGCCCTTATAAATTCTCCCACACTATTACAAACATTTCACGCACAATTATACAGCATAAACCCTTTGTATTCTCTTAGATATTAGGTAAGATTCGTTGAAATTATGTATGTAAACACAGTTTACATACAGTAAAACCTAAATATTATTTTAAAGATATCAAGCGTCTCCGATATCACATATGTTACAGCCATTACGACAGACAGGCCACCAGCAATAAATACATACAACGCAAGAAAAATTGTATACAGTAAAATGTGTGTACAGTGACACTAAACTATGTACATGTAATAAGTACTGTACGTAAATAATTAATTATGGTTACTCACCAACAATGACACGACGACTCGTCCGATAACGATGAGTTTAATTTTACTGCACAACAAAGGAGAGCGTTACAGCTCTTCTAAAGGAGTCTCTTCAGGCGACTGTTTAGCACCGCCGTTGTTGTTCTTCCATCACTCTTCAATCCAAATCCCTAGAGCAGATTCCATCCAGACTACTGCCTTATCACGTCCACTTGCAACTCATTTTGCGCCCTGGTTAAAAGACACTGCGGCCGTAGATCTTATATGCTTTTCCTCCTTTTTAAATAAAAAGAATCGTGGACTCATCGTGTAGCTGTTTCCTTCCTTCAACATATCCAAAACTTTTACCTTTTCTGCAATCATTTGCATCTTCTGTTGGCGCTTGTGCACGTTAATGTTGAATGAGTGAGATTACACTTCCTGGTTAATGCAACACTCCGTCGCTGAGCCAATCAGCAGCACACAGGAACTTAACCGCGTGCTCTGATTGGGTAGCTTCTCAGCCATCCGCCAATAGCGTCCCTTGTTTCAATTCAAATGGGCAAATCAACTGAGGAAGCACACGTACTGTAGACCGCAGACATCCGCGAAGCAGTGAAAAATCCGCAATATATATTCACATATGCTTACATTTAAAATCCGCGATGGAGTGAAGCCGCGAAAGACGAAGCGCGATATATAGGTGGTATGGGAAACAAAATTTGCATCCTCTTTGAAGCAGCAAAATTTTCAATGTAAGAAAACATGCTTTCTGCATTTCCAAAGCATGTTTATGTTAATAAAAGGCATATGGAAATAATTATTTTTTTTTTTTTTTAAATATATTTCAGGTACTATTTTCATCAAGGTAAGGATACATTTTCTATTTGCTTACGTGATAGAAACAACCTTCCTGGGAGGAGTTCACACATAAATATGAACACAAATCAAAACAATAACAAGCACGTGCAATTAACAATTTACAGTGATGTTGTCTTTCGAGAGGAAACAATGCCCTTGGGGGCATACCAATTTGTTACGTTTAACTTGAATATAATTTAAATATAGGCCGTGATCATCAGAGGTGACTGTGTGCAGAGGGTGCAGACCTATAAATACCTGGGAGTGCAGCTGGATGATAAATTGGACTGGACTGCCAATACTGATTCTCTGTGCAAGAGAGGACAGAGCCGGCTATACTTCCTTAGAAGACTGGCGTCCTTCAACATCTGCAATAAGATGCTGCAGATGTTCTATCAGACTGTTGTGGGGAGTGCCCTCTTCTACGCAGTGGTGTGCTGGGTAGGCAGCATAAAGAAGAAGGACGCCTCACGCCTGGACAAACTGGTGAGGAAGGCAGGCTCTATTGTAGGCATGGAGCTAGACAGTTTGACATCTGTGGCAGAGCGACGGGCGCTCAGCAGGCTCCTATCAATTATGGAGAATCCACTGCATCTACTAAACAGTGTCATCTCCAGACAGAGGAGCAGCTTTAGCGACAGACTGCTGTCACTGTCCTGCTCCACTGACAGACTGAGGAGATCGTTCCTCCCCCAAACTATGCGACTCTTCAGTTCCACCCGGGGGTTTGGGTAAACGTTAACATTATTCAAAGTTATTGTCTGTTTTTACCTACATTTTTATTACTCTTTAATTTAATATTTTTTTTGTATCAGTATGCTGCTGCTGGAGTATGTGAATTTCCCCTTGGGATTAATAAAATATCTATCTATCTATCTACACAGCTGGTCTTATTTTAAAATGGCTGAATCTCACAACAGTGGTGTCTTCTGTTTGAAAATGACATGTATAAGCTATTTTATAATGTGTGATCTCAAGATACAGATTAATGCTCAAAAAGTTTTTTTGCTTGAACAATTAACATATTCAGTAAAAATGTTTGTGTTTTTTGAGGTTCCCAGGGCCTATTGCTTCCATTATAAAATGCCAGGACTGGCTATGCATTGTTTAAAAATGTATAGAAAATGCTTAACTTTAGAATACAATTTTGTGTGGCAAATACATATTGTGAGATATGGCCGGTCATTCATCCCGGCCAATACCCCCAGGCCGCTAGATGGAGCCCTCCTTGCAGCATGGAGGTGCCCCGAATGCCAGCAGGGAATTATGGACAACGAAGTTTTTATGCACAGCCCTGCTGGCTACCATGGGGACCGCCAGGAGTTGCTGCAAGTAGACACAAGGACATCTATTTTCCCTACACCCCAGAAGTACGTTCCAGTCACATGGACAGAAGGAATGACGTTTTCCGGGATGAAAAAGAAGAGGTTTTTGATGTGACCCGGAAGTGCTAAGAAGTCACATGCACTGAGGGTTCAGAAGCACTTCCGGGTCATGGACTATAAAGGATTGTGGGAAATCCCAGATGGACGAGCCGAGTTGGGAGGAAGGGTGACTGAGCTTGTGGGAGTGGAGGATTGGTTATTGTGATTTGATTATTGATTTGTTTATTGAGTATTGTGGAGTGGAGGTGCTTTGTGCACTTTATCATTATAATAAATATTCATCTTTGGACTTTTACCTGGTGTCTGACGTGGTGTCTGAGGGTTCAAGGGAGCGAGAGCGCCACCAATCTGTCACAATATATACCATGTTTGTAAAGAAAGAACATACTTGAAAAATACCAAACTTATCTATTAACCCTGGCTGAAGCAGACATGTTCACTTGGGATGACAGTAAATTTATGTGTATGAGTAACTTTATTTCTTTACTTCCAAATATGTCCAATCAATGGTAAATGCATGTTGTATAAAGACAGATGAGTTTAAGTGTGTTTAAGTGTGCTGATAGACACCCTTCAACTTTTCAAACTACTGTATTCATTATGGATCTCTAAAAAACAAAATACTGGATCCAAAGATATTTTACATGCACACTCATAAAAAGACTTGTTTTTCTCAAAAATATACCATAGCTATTCAAAAAGTGGTTATATTAATATTTTTGCCTTCTGTTACACCATCTAAGTATGATCCTATTCTAATACTTCAGCATGCTAATCTTTGATTACACAGTTGTACCTTACAGAGCAACTGGTGTTAACTGCATTAATACAAGCACATAATGATTTTACATAATATATATCCTCACAAAGTGACCATTATATTGAAACAAACTCCACAATTAGAAACAAATTGGCAGGCAAATTATATTGTGCTCAATGAGAGGAAGCTACAAAACGGAAGAATGAGTAAAATCTAATGAGATATTGGCGTTATCAGACCCAAAGGAAAGAATTCTGGAACATTACCATAGAAATCAGTATTTGGAAAAGCTACAAAATTGTTGGACACGCAAAGAGAAATAAGACATTTAGAAATTATAATAATACTTCACATTATTTTCAGAGCAGCAAAAATATCTGCAGGACAAGTGAGTTTTTTTCAGAATTTTATTACAAATTATCATAGTTATTAATGTGAATTTACCTGAGAGATAGAGAGAGACAGAGTAATCCAACCAAAACACTTCTAGGCATATATAAATTTTAAGAAAAAAATAAAAATCCTTTAAAATACCACTTTTATAAAAAATAAAACACCCATTTCCATTCGCAATATGCATATTCCAGTTCTGGCTAAGGTCCAAACAAACAGAATCAGGAAATGTTTCCTTCTATTACAGCAAATAATAGATGTTTAATCACGGTTCATTAAAATGCAGGCATTCACTACCCAGTTCATGGAATATTTTTTATATTTTACAGTATTTACTTGTCATCTAATGTGCTTTTGGTACTGAGTCTTCTAGCTGTGGAATAGGCATATGACTGTGTTAAATGGTCTACTTTTTCATCCCTTTATTATACCTGCGAGGATTATATTATTATATTTAAACCCTGAAACTTCCACTTAGCACTACAATGTTAACTATAACTTTTAGTAACTGAGCAGCTGGCTGTGTTCTTGTGCAACTAACAATGAGCCAAAACGTGCTATCAAACATTTTACCTTCAATTCACCCATAATAAACTTTAAGACATTTTTTTTCATGTTATTTAACATAATAGGTGGGACTGTCTTTGAGAACACAAAAGGTCCAACCTGAGCTTAGTTTTCAAACCCACAATGTAGAGGTCATTATGTACATCAAGGTGTATGTGGTGTTCTGATTTTAATTATGCAAAAGCAGAAAATGTTGTTTCTCACAAATATGTTGATCCAAATGGAATGACTATATCTACTGCCTGTTGAGATGACTCTGGATAATCACCTAGACACCCAAAGACTGAATCGGTAATGTCATTGGGGCAAAGGAAGTTTTCAGAGTTCAATCACTGGACATGTTCAGCAGTGAATCCTGTAGTTCTGATAACAAGTCGGTGTTACTTCAGGATTACAAAACTTGTTGGATTTAGTTGTATTTAAGTGGATTCTCAGTTTTTCAAAGTATTTTTGATGAAGAGTTTAAAGGCTTTGGAGATGTTACTGTATGTGATTGTATTTTTCATTGTTTCAAAAGCAAGCATATGTTCACCCAAAAACCTTGTAAATTATGGGAACATTTCAGCACTTCCATCCTTCACATGCACAATCCAATGTTGGTACTGACTGCCTGCAGCAAAATGTCAAGTGCATTTTGCTTTCCCAATATTGCTGCTAAATATAGCAAATTCACTAGTCATTGAACATCTCTTAAGTGCCGAGCATAACCTGAGTGGCTATCAATAAAGCCTTGTGCTTGGAGCTTACTTTTTTTTTTCAAAAAAGATAAATTGTCTCTTGAGTTTATTGAACATGCTTTCATGTGATTCATGTCTTCATTCAGAAACTTAGTTGCCAGAGCTTCTGCGTCTATCACAAAATGTTTAAAATCAAAGTAGGGTGCTGCTTCTTGAATCCTAGTTCTTTTTCCTTTCCCATTATTGCACCTCTGCTATAAGGATAAAACTCCAAAAATTAAAAAATGCTATTGATACACTGTGTCCTGTTACATTCCGCTACTACATATAATTTTTTACAGAGGTGTCATGCCACTTCAGGTGCTCCTTAAATTTCATTCACACCCCGCATTGTTTAGAACTACTGCTTTATTTATATAACTGATCTGATTTATCATTTCCAAGTGTTTAATGCCATGGAAGCGTTTATTATTAACTTGGGTAAAACTATATTCAATTTACTTTTGTATAGTACTCACTGAGTACAAACCACTTGCATATGTATATAGCTATAATGCAATAAGAAAAACAGTTAAAACTATACATCATTTAAATACACCAACACCGTAAATTAGATTATATATACAGGAAAACAAACATTTTGATTAAAATAACTGTATTGTAGGTATTTTCCGTTTACATTTGAGACATGGGCGATTGACAATGAATTAGAGGAAAAAATCAACAGCATTCCTGAAGAAAATAAATCTCTTGAGGTCCATGGTCAATTATAACAGACAAAGTCTCAGTGAATGTCAATGTAATGGGAAAGAAAAAGACCTTGGGGAAAGAAATCTTCAGAGACCAAAACCAGAGGGAGACAGGGTTCTACTTATAGTATGAAAGTTAAACATTGAGTCTAAACACCACAATCTAGTGATGAAGAAGATCCTGCTTGACCTCTTCTTTAAACTGTATATTCAACCAAGTGCATCACAAACTGTCATAAAATATATAAAATAATCCAAATGTCCAAAGCTCACTTAGTATTTGGTATCAATGAAGGCAACAACTGAAGGTAGAAGCCTTACTATTAGTTTTATAACCAAAAACTAATAAAAACATTTTTATTTATTTATAAACAAACTCAATTTTTCTTACCTTTCTCCATCGTCTAAATTGGACTAGATCCCACTATCAGTGGTGTTTACAAGCACCTGGCATCCTGGAAAATGGACAATCTGTCTGGCAGACCAACGTTAGAGCACAGCAAGAAACAGTTCTATCAACTTTTCTGTTCACATTGTACGCCAGGTCATGTCACTTGCAGAAATTCTCAGGTGATTCTGCACTAATGGGTTGTATGGACATGGGGGATCAGGTGGAAAATAGGACTCAAGTGAAAAATCTAGTTTCTGTGTACAAAGATAATAGGCTGCAACACAACGTCAGCCTGAGCTAGGAACTAGTTATTGACTTCAGCTGTACCAAAGAGCCTTTATGCACAGTTGCTGTTCAGGGAGTAGATATGGTATACTGCTACATATCATTTGAGGGTGCACATCAGTAATAAGCTGTGCTGGGTTAGTAACACTGATGAAGTAAATATGACAGAGAAGAACTTACATTTCTTAGGAGAATGCATTTCTTGAACATGGGTAGTGTTGTCTTTCATATTTCTATTACTCTGTGATAGCCTCTGCACTGTAGGTTGCTGGGCTGGTAACATAACTTCAGCGGATACCCAATGAATCAACAAATTGACTAAGAATGCAGACTTAGCTATAGGACACACTGTGCAACCAACAGAGATAGTAGAGGAGAGAATAAAAAAAGTGACGGGAATTATGAACAATGCTGTACAACTCCCTTTTGATACAATAACACTGAATACTTTAAGCCAACATATTTTTTAACCAAAATGTGTCAAATATGTCTCTTTAACATCCTTTATACTAAAATAAAACAACAGCAGCAGGCTTATCCCAGTGGAGTTCATATCACTGTTGGTGACTTTTAATCAAGCATGTTTAAAGATTACATTTCCTAAATTTGCCCTGTTTAAATCTAAGCAATCAATGTAAACCTCCTGTGTTTTATCTGTTACATGGATTGCTCATTTTGTCTGATATAACGCATCCAACCCATCTCCCTCACAGCAGCTTTTGCCTCTGAAAGTCCCTCATCGAACCGATTGCTCTGCTAATCAAATGGACTTGCTGGGAAAATGCAGCAGTAGTCGTGAAAGCATTGGCCTGGTTTAGCGACTTTAGCCTAGTCGTGAGAGGGTTCTAGTTTTCCAACATGTTTGTCGATTTATTGTTATTTTGACTCATCCATTGCCCGCCACATAAAGTTATCAGTAATTAGCATTACAGTTATAAACATCATTCATATGGCTCAAGTGGGTTCAAGAAAGTTGCTACCACACTGATTTTGCCAGTATATGATGTTGGAAAACAGAACAGGCCAATAAGATAAATTTTATTATTTTTAGGCCCCTATTTGGTTATTTTTATTATCATTTTTTATTCTTTGACCCTTCTTCTACACATTTTGCTTAGTTTGCCATTTTTCTTACTAATCCTACCAACTGGACAGACACACTGATAGACAGACACACAAAGCCACTAGTCCTTTAATTAAGGTGGATATTGTTTGTGAGTATATAAAACTGACTTTCAATATCACAGTTCCTTGGTTATTATAGGCCAAAGTACTGAACAGTATTTTTGGAATTTATAAGTAGTTAAAAATGTCCTTGTGTGACAATGAATGTAAGATCTGTCACTTATTGGAAATCATTCATGGTTTTCCTCGTCTTACTTACCTGGCATATCTGGCTAAAATGTTTAGCATTTTAAAAGGACTGAACCTGGCATTGTAGAGTAAAGATGTCACTTAATTTTCATGTATTTTCATAATAAGGCTTTAGATATAAAGTTGGAGATATGGTGTGATCATCTTGATTCACAACTCTTAGTGACCTTCTACAGATGTTTGAGTAAGAAATAGGTGAGCAGACAAGTTCACAACACAAATACGAGAACTACAGGATGTACTTTCCAGGGATACATATCAAATTTAAAAGAATAATAAATCCAGTTGCAAATATTGATTGAAGCAAACAGTCTTAAGCCGAGGTAGACAATCTTGTGCAGCAATCACCTCATGGATCACTGAAGTTATTATTTGCTGGAAAAATCTTGACAGACTTTTGGCTCCATGAATAATCCATTGATACTAAACTTAAAGACAGTGCCATTATGCATCTATTATCATTCCTAATGACTTAAATTTGTGAGGTTGGATTTTTGAAACTTATGGGACTAAAAACCAACAGCAGAAATTGGCTGAAGGTTGTGCCCAACATGAGAATAAATCTGTCCAACTTGGACCCAGATATCACTTCTCTCATTTTATCAACAAAAATCAACTCCAAATTTACCATTAACTTTAAGTAATAAAAAATTGTAATTGTAATTTTGTTTCTATAAATATTAGTAGTTTTATATCAAATTTAATTCAACATTAATCTGTTTAAGTGCATTAATAGTCTGTGACTCTTACAGAATAACAAATGGATGTAGATATATTTGGATCACTGGACTGGGTCTGTGACTTACTTTAAAATTTCCACAGGGTACAGAATGTTGCAAACTACTGTTCTAGATTCACTTGAAACATAAAATGCATATACTGCAAGAAATCTTCACTCAGGTAAAATAGTTCATAGCTGTGATTTCAGCTCAGTGCACCCTGAAACTGCATACTTATTCTGCAGTGTAAAGTCAAAGCCCTTAATAATCACTCAAAAAGGGTACATTTTATAAAATGATCTGAGCTCACTTGCAGCACTACAGATTCACTAAGTTTTAATAGAACAATTGCATTCTCTTGATGTCAGTTTGTTCAAATGATGGCTGATGGCTTTCCTTGCTATTTTCCCCTAACTGTCACAAATGACAAAGAAAATTAATCTAATATTCATCAGTTTTGTAGGCCTTTTTAGGTACATAAACAATATGAACCAGACACTCAACATTATTAAAAGAAATCCACACATGATTCTGATGGCAAAAATTTGGACCTTGAATTTCATTTGAGAGTCATCGTGCAGTGGGAGATTAAGAAATGTGTAATATGGGCAGCTGCCCAGGACAGTATCTTACTGGGGGCAGCACGGGGTGCCCATGGTGTCCACCATAAAAAATTCAGAATGGCGATTAGAATCCGAGCTGGTAAATTAATTAGGTGCACTGTTTATGAAAGTTAAGAAGGTGTCAATTCAATAAAGTCAGGGTTATGTACATAGAGTGGTGTCAATTTTGTAACTGAACGGGTGCACACTCAGGACATCAAAGCAAACCCCCCCCAAATCTTTGAAGTCTAATAATACTGTTTTTGGGTCATCACCCCAGGGGCGCTGATATGAAAGAAATGGTCAAATGCTCCAAAATTCCACTGTATATACACAGAGGGTGCCGTTTATGTCCGCCACTCCAAGTCAGTCGAAATCTAATACTGATTAACCACTTTAGTCACCAAATGGGCTTTGACCGGCAATATCATCATGGATTTTGACTGTAGTTTGAAATCCACATCAAAGTATTGTAACCAAGTTTAATCACAAGCTATGAAAGACTTTCTCTGTCTAAATTACTTAGCCTGAAAGTTTCTTTGGAACAGTGGATGATGCTTCATTTGAGTGTGCAGAATGTTGACTTCAACATGCACACACCTCATTCGCCTCAATTGTTCATGGATAATGGCTTCAGAAAACCCATAAGCCCCTGAAGTGTCATCCATCTCACTCATAATAACTCTAATTCTCCATTATGATTTGTTAGATGGTAGCAATATTTTCTTCTGTCACCCATTTTGAAGGCTAGTCTAATTAATAACAAGTTATTTCCAAAAGACATTCAGCAGCAATGGAATTCTGCAGCCCTGGCATATGAAAGGAACTGAAATTGGTACAGTTTGACTAAGTGAGAATAAACCTTGACAAGTTATTTTTCTTAAGTGTTAGAAATTAAATAAAGCATAATACTTCACTTTCCATGTCGTAGGCTATAAAAAATAAAACATGTAATTATAACATAAACTATACAAAATCTAAAACACGTAATTTACATATTTTAGTACATATGACTTAATATATCCCCATTTAGAATACAATTTTCAAACTCATACTACAAACTGTTTGACCACACATCATCTATATACATATGTTTGGCGCTCTCTCTCTCATTATTAACAGTTTTTATGTGGACTTTTGTGCCTAACCCTAAATTAAAGTGAGAAAAAACAAATTCTAAATGCAAGGAGAAAGACACATAGTGGGAGACTACAGAGCAACAAAGAAATACACAGAAACTAAACCCTAGGTGACACTCAGACACTGACTATATAGGTATAGGAAATTGTCTACAATTTAGGAGTGTTCATCGATTTGACCATTGTACAAATATAACACAAGCCCAAAACAATTTTCTTTTCAACTCCAAAACCTTCTTACAGTTCATCCACTAATGAACTCAATTCCTGACTCAATGCTGAAATGGCCTATGACCCACAAGGTGGCTTAATGCTTCATTCTGGAGTTATTCGTATGAAAATCTCAGGAACTAATTCTATTCTAGGACTTCAATTGTAACCAACTGGAGTCTCCTGCTTCAGGCTGGTGATTTGGAGGAACTCTTGTCTTAACTCAGAGTCCACTAGTATAGAAGAAAGCTATTACTTCAGATAATACTTCAATACTAAAACACACACACTAAAAAATCTAAATCACATACAGTATATCTGCTATACATAACTACTACTGAAAAAAAACACATTGAGCTATTATCTTCATTTAATTTTATGTTTTAAAACTGATATAGACTGCACATTTAATAAGAAAATATGCCAAAGTTCCAAAAATCCCTTTTCTTATCCACTGAAAGGACACCATCAAACCAGTTCATTCATGAAGCAATAAGTCAGTCATCAAAAAAGATAGCTCTATTATTGAAGTTCAAGAAGTTATGTGAAGCATGCTGTTGAAGGAGCTGTCCAAACAGATACCTAAAACATAATTATTATTTTCTGATTCAGTTAATTATAGGCTTCAGCCATGCAAACTGAAAAATCCATCAAATTGAATTCAGGTGATGGAATAATTACTTTAACACTGTTTAACTGTTTAGTTGATGTTCACTTAAAGACCACATACTGTGTTATTACAGGTCAGTATAAAGTTTCATTGCATCAATGTGATTACAACACTAAAGGTAAATGTTAATTATAAAACTAAAAGTAACACTTCATCGATCTGAATATAAAATATTCAATTTAGATCAACACCATTCTACTCGCGGGGGAAAAAAAAAAAAACAAAACTTACAATGATGTATAATAAGCACAAACAACCAGCAAAATTACAAGCAGGACTGAAAAAGAAAACAAAACATATTTTCAGTCCAGCAACTATTGTAATAATCAGAGACAGAGAAGCCAAGTGATTTTTACAAGAACATACAGAGAGTCAGTCATAGTAACTGAACTTGCTTTGTCTTTTTTGTTCTATTTATACAGTATTAATCATGTATTTTAAAAACTTAATTTCCAAATATTCTTTACTAGCCAACCCGCGCCGTAGCATACACCGCATAATTATTTATTGATGGGTGAACACTTCCTGAATGACACAGTTGTCCAAATGGGGTGGGTTTGAGAATACAACTGTGAGTGAATGAAAAGATGGAACTCTGGAGAGAGCAACATGCAATTGTCCGTGACTGAAAACTGGGTTTAGCAGATACAGGCATATCATTTTGAAAGTTTGTCCCTGTGCCTCATTGGCCTTTGCAATGACAATTAAACAGGAAATTGTCTGCGTGTAAAAGTAAAAGGCAAATTTGAATCTGATGGGGTCAGGGATATCCGGGCAATAAGGACAGTTTGTGAGGTAGGAGCTGCAATAATTTTACACTCCAGTACATTGCGGTGAATGCTGGTAACAGTCCGTCTAGTGCCATCACAGAGACTTCTTGCTGGCATGAGGTTTCTGAGAAGAACGACGACTGAACCTATTTTAATTTTAAGTTTATGCGGAGGCATGCCAGTGGGAGTAAGACTGTTAAGAAATTTTTCGGGGAATGAAACTTGATCTGCGGGATCGTCTGTGACGATGGAGGCAACGTTGGTGAAAGTTACTTCGTTGGTAGGGCTAAGTTTCAGTACTTGTTCATTACGGTGTATCGAGACTTCGTTGGTGACGCTTAATATAGCTCGCGTACTGAGTTGTTCCGGAGTCACAGTTGAGAAGTCGATGTCGCCATATAGTTGTTGAACGGGATCAGAAATAAAAGGAAAACAATGTGAAGGTAATGGACGTGGGAGGAGTGTTAGAGTTGGTGGGTGGGGCTCTGTCGTGAGAGCCATGGTCGGCTGCTTAATGAATTGTTGGTGAGCGGGGCTCTGTGAGTTGGTGGGCGTGGCTCTGTCTTGCTTGCCATGGACTTAGTGAATTATATATATAGACCAGCAAAATACCCGCGCTTCGCAGCGGAGAAGTAGTGTGTTAAAGAGGTTATGTAAACATATATATACATATACATATATATACATATCTACATATACATATATATATGCACGGCATTCGTAGTCTGCGTCACAATCTGATTGTATGGGTGGTTACCTACCAGGTAACGCTTGTGGTTGGCCAGCAATCTGCTAACATCCGCCACGGTGCCCTCAGTTTGTGAGGAGCAGATCATAGAATGGTTGAATGCAGTGGAGTGTGTATGCCTGATGATCCCAGAATGAGGGCGAAACACGTGTCACGTACTCTTTGCATTTATTTGACAGTAAACTATTTCAACCATTCTATGATCTGCTCCTCACAAACTGAAGGCACCGTGGCGGATGTTAGCAGATTGCTGACCAACCACAAGCGTTACCTGGTTGGTAACCACCCATACAATCAGATTGTGACACAGACTACGAATGCCGTGCATGTAATTACCCCGATCTACATGCTGTCAAATAAACGAACCACACGCCGTGGCGCAACGTTAGGGGCATCGCCTCTGGCGCTGATGTCCAAGGTTTGATTCCCGAGAGGGAGTGCAGTGGAGTGTGTACGCCTGATGAGCCCAGAATGAGGGCGAAACACGTGTCGCGTACTCTTTGCATTTATTTGACAGTAAACTATTTCAACATATATATATACATATATATATATATATACACACATATATATATATATATATATATATACATATACATATACATATATATATACATATACATATATATACATATACATATATATATACATATACATATATATACATATACATATATATACATATACATATATATATATACATATATATATATACATATACATATATATACATATACATATATATATATACATATATATACATACATATATATATATACATACATATACATATATATATATACATACATATACATATATATATACATATACATATACATATATATACATATATATATATATATATATATACACACATACATATACACAACCACATATACATATATATATATATATACACATATACAAATTTACACATCTACATATATATATATACATATGTACATATATATACATATAAATATATACATATCTACATATATATACACATATGCACATACATATATATATATATATATATATATAGCAAAATACCCGCGCTTCGCAGCGGAGAAGTAGTGTGTTAAAGAGGTTATGTAAACATATATATGCATATATACATATATACACATATCTACATATATATATATATATATATATCTACATATATATATATATATATATATATATATATATATATATATATATCTACATATCTACATATATATATATATCTACATATCTACATATATATATATATATATATATATCTACATATATATATCTACATATATATATATATATATATATATATATATATATATATATATATATATATATCTACATATATATATATATATATATATATATCTACATATATATATATATATATATATATATCTACATATATATATATATATATATATATATACATATATATATATATATATATATATATCTACATATATATATATATATATATATATATCTACATATATATATATATATATATATATATATATCTACATATATATATATATATATATATATATCTACATATATATATATATATATATATATATCTACATATATATATATATATATATATATATCTACATATATAGTTGTATATATAGTTGTAGCACCGACGCTGCCTTCCTGGTAGTCTCTCTTCCCGAGTCCTGAAACATCTCGGGAATTCTGTCAGCTCCACCCTCTCCTCCGCTAAGGAGGGTTTTCCGGCCGCTTTGCTGCTCTCTGCCCGTTTCTTTACTTTGTCAGGAGACCCGCTTTTTATTTCGGGGATCTCCTGCTTACTCTGGGGCTTGTGCACAGCGTGAGGCTCTCTATGGAGAAGAGAGAGCCTCTTTGCTGTTTGCACGCCCGTTGTCCTATGTATTATAGGAGGCGGCGTCATTAGCACCACATCGTTCCAGGTAACAGCACTTTCCAGCTAACCTGGTTTGATTGACACTTCCTCCGCCCTTCCAGTAACTAATGACAACTCCCTTATCACTTTATCAGGAGACTCCCGTTTCTCTTTTAGGATCTCCTTTTTAATCTGGGGCTTGTCCGCAGTTTGGATCTCTTTATTAACAGAAAAGAGTCCTTTTACTGTCTGAACGCCCTTTGACTTTACATTAACCCGAGGCGGCGTCTTCAGCACCTTATCGCCCCGAGAGACAGTACCTTCCAACTGCTCCGGTTTAATTGGCGCTTCCTCCGCCCCTTCTGTCCTTATCCCACACTCTCGTGTAGGGCTCGCAGTGGTTTGGCACCCGCTACTTATCAAACGCGGGCCCATTTCATACTGCGTCCCTATTTCATTATATACGGTACCGGTATTTCCTACTTGTACCGCCAAATCATATAACACGGGACGCTCCCGACCTAGTCGCCGCAGGTATTCCTCCACCTTTCTAAAAGGCGCTTCGGCCGCTGCTCCCAGATCCCCAACGATCTTCTTTATCGTCGCCACAACCTGTAAGAAACTGTGCACAGGCTGAAGCAACTTCTCCAGCTCGTGCACATCCAAAAAGTTATTTAATTCAGCCGGAGGTATGCTCAGGAGATCACTAGCCTTACCCTCCAGCTGGGAGCCAATGAGCACGTCCGCTGTCGGCACGTGCTCTGACAGGATTCGCGGAGGCTTCTGGGATTTGGAGTTTTCTTCGTCCGAGGGCCGGGTTGCCTTCTTTGGCAAACTGCCGTCTGTCTTTAATAATTTGTCGCCAGATCGAACAGCTACACCCCAGCCCTCCTTACCTTCTTGCGGGTTGAGCGGTGCTTCGCTCGCCTACCCCTTCCTTTTCGGAAAAACCAAGTCCGTCTTTTCCGGGTTGAAGACGTAAACAGCTGGACACGGACCTTCTCCTTCAGGGTGGGTCACGTGTCCGTCGCCAGCACCCGACATGCGGAAGTCTTTCTCGCTCGACTGCTCCACTGATGTGAGTGCACTACTGCCTTCTGCATTCTCTCCTGCCTCCCGCAAAACCTCCGGATGGACCCCTGGGAGGTATGCGCACGGGACAAAATGCGTTATTTTAAATAAGTTTTCAAATTCGCTCCCGGCACATACCTCATTTCCATCGTCCTCTTCCGGATGCTTCTCCTGAAGCACGTAGCCACTCCGTGGCTCATCATGAGAGCAGGCAATGTTGAGCCTTAGACCTCCGCTGTTGCTGGCGCTCTGCTTTGTCTTCTTCTTTCCCATGACGTCCTTGGTAAAGGTGAGGTTTGGCAATTTTTCTGCGTGTCTGGACGCTGCCTTCTCCGGGTTCTCTGCCCACAGTAAAATTTATTTATGTACAGGTCCTCTGCCAAATCGACGGCCAGAGAATCCTGCCGAGACTACGCCAACTGTGACAGATAGAGGTCTCCGTGACCCCTTGAACCCTCAGACTAGACGTCAGACACCAGGTAAAAGTCCAAATATAATATTTATTAATATAAATAAGTGCACAAAGCACCCTCCTCTCCACAATACTCAATAATAATAATAACAATAATCAATAAACAATAATCCTCCACACTCCCAGACACTTTGCCACCCTTCCTCCCAGCTCAGCTCAGTGTACTGGGCTTCCCAGAGTCCTTTTATACACCCTGACCCGGAGGTGTTCCCATTCAACAGTCCACAGTTCCTTTTCCCATCCGGGTCAGGGTAAACAGTCCTTTCCTTCAACCCGGGAGCACATCGTTTCTTCCTGTCACGTGACCGTGACGTACTCCCGGGTTATAGGGCACATGCGAGCCTACGAGCCGCCCTACAGCGACGCCTGGTGGCCCCCAAGGTATCCACCAGGGCTGTGTATAAAAACTACATAGTCCATGAGGCGCTGCTGGAACTCGGGGCATGTCCACGCTGCTGGAAGAGCTCCTCCTGGCGGCCTGGGGGTGAGGGCCGGAGTAGAAAGCCGGCATTCCTTCACAATATATATGTATATATACACATATCAACATATATATACATATATATATACATATATATATACATATCAACATATATATATACACATACATATACACATATACATAAACACACACATATCCATCCATCCTCTTCATATATACATACATACATAGTGCGTTGTAACACGGGCTGTGATTGTTACATAGGAGGGAGACGACAAATCACAGCTTCCCGCTTTCTAATCGGGCCTGTGATTGGTGCTTTGACTGATGCCCAGATCCCACAGTATGTCCCCTTATGAGAGGCGTTAGGCAAGTGCAATTGAATAGTGGTGCTGCAAGTTTAGCTTTACACCTGTTTCTAAGGCTTATTGACTGAAAGGGGCTTTCATGAAAAAACTTAGGGCTTTGCTACAGGATACACCCTCCACAAGTTAAGGAAGTAAAAATAAAGGTATATATTTCTGTTTTATTTAAACCTTTTAAGTTTGTATGCGGGCGGCATGGTGGCGCAGTGAAAGGTGCCAGTTAGGAGACCCGGGTTCACTTCCCTGCGTGGAGTTTGAATGTTCTCCCCGTGTCTGTCTGGGTTTCCTGCGGGTACTCCGGTTTCCTCCCACAGTCCAAAGACATGCAGGTTAGGTGCATTGGTGATTCTAAATTGTCCCTGGTGTGTGGGTGTGTGTGCGCCCTGCGGTGGGCTGGCACCTTGCCCGGGGTTTGTTTCCTGCCTTGTGCCGTGTGTTGGCAGGGATTGGCTCCTGTATTTAGGATATAGTGGGTTGGATAATGGATGGATGGACATCTGTATGCATAGCCCTATTTGCCCGTTTTCGTTTTTTTTTCTTTCTTCAGTAATATTTCAGCAAACCCGGAGCTTGTCAGTTCAAATCCTGGTACTGACACCACTGTGTGACCCTGAGGAAGTCGCTTCATCTGCCTGTGCTGCAAAAAACAAAAGTAATGTAACAAATTGTACCTCAGATGTTGCAAGTTGCTGGAATAAAGGCATAAGTAAAATAGATAAATATGTATTATACACATAGGAACTAATCATTTATTTTCAGTTAAGTCATCTGCAGCAAACCTTTATAAATGAGGGTTTCTCCTTTTTAGATAGTGCAAACTGTTTCTTCTTCATTGACGTTTTCTCTTGGAGAGCTTTTTTCATTTCATTGAAAATTAAAGCAGCAGCTGCCAAAATATGTAGCTTTCTTATAAATTTTTTAATATTGTGTAAAATAAATTTATAAAGTAACATAAAAGGTTTAAATACTGGTTATCCTTTTACACTAATATATTACTAAAGAGATACAAAAAAAGTAAAATGCATATGTTCTTTTTCTTTAAGGAGATTAAATATTACTGAAGAAAGAAAAAAAAAAACTAAAACAGCCAAATGGGGCTATGCATACGAACTTAAAAGGTTTAAATAAAACAGAAATATATACTTTTATTTTTACTTCCTTAACTTGTGGAGGGTGTATCCTGTAGCAAAGCCCTAACTTTTTTCGTGAAAGCCCGTTTCAGTCAATAAGTCTTAAAAACAGGTGTAAAGATATTGACAATAAGCTACGCAAACCCACCAAGACATGGAATCGTTTAAATCAAGTATCATTACATCTTCCTTTCTTAAAGAAAAGTAAGGCAGTACTTATAAGCTTACATATATATATATATATATATCTATATATATATATCTCTATATCTATATATATATCTATATCTAAATCCCCGTGAAGTACTGCTTTTAAATTTTTATTAAGAAGAAAAGCTTTTTAAATTGAGGGAAAATATCCCAATAACAATTTGTTAAGGATCTGTTTTTTTGTGAAGCAGCTTTAACACAGCTTTTCCGCTGTTTTATAAACGAACGCCATATAAGGTCTTCCTTTTTGCTTGCCTCGCCAAGGAAGGAGCCTTTTTATTAAATCCAAGGGTTCTTCGCTTTTTTTTTTTTTGTTCGTTTATTACGATTGTTATAGTTCTGTTTGTATACCACGTTGTCAGTTCAGCACTCCGGTTATAATATGACCAAGCCGTGCAAGCACACACTTGAGAATGCAACGTATAGTTGTACAGGAAAAAAGCAATCTTGCCTCAAATTAATGGCAACCTTTTGTAGGTCTATGAACTTAATTTAAACTTTAGGTTTACACGGTGCTTTCTTTCCGAAGTACCTGCACTCATGAATATGTCTGTATGCGTCAGTCACTCAAATCCACGCGCTTCGCACCGGCGAAGTACTGCTTTTAAATTTTTATTAAGAAGAAAAGAAAACCTTTTTAAATTGAGGGAAAATATACCAATAACAGTTTGTTAAGGATCTGTTTTTTTTGTGAAGCTGCCTTCACTCGAGTGACCACTTCGAGCTGACTTGCTGGCCAACCATAAGCGTTACCTGGTAGGTAACCACCCATACAATCAGACTGTGAATCAGACTACGAATGCCGTGAATGTAATTACCCCGATCTACATGTTGTCAAATAAACGAACCACACGCCGTGGCGCAATTTTAGGGGCTTCGCCTCTAGCGCTGACGTCCGAGGTTCGATTCCCGTAAGGGAGTGAAGTGAATGGGTGGTTACCTACCAGGTAACGCTTATGGTTGGCCAGCAAGTCAGGTAACATCAGCCACGGTGCCTTCAGTTGTGAGAAGCAGAACATAGAATGATTGAAAATAGTTTACTGTCAAATTAAGTACGCGACACGTGTTTCCCCCTTATTCTTGGCTCATCAGGCGTACACACTCACTGCACTCGCTTACGGTAATCGAACCTCGGACGTCAGCGCTAGAGGGGCTTCGCAGCGGTGAAGTATTGCTTTTAAATTTTAATTAAGAAGAAAAGAAAACCTTTTTAAATTAAGTCTTAAAAAGAGGTGTAAAGATATTGACAATAAGCTACGCAAACCCACCAAGACACGCAATCATTTAAATCAAGGCGCGAGTCGAAAAACACCATCCCATAATATTAGTTAACAATTAACACATTTCTATATGTATTGTAAGCATACAATACAACTGATAATATATTGCGCTTTTTTATCTGTTGTACCGACATTTTTGCACGTTTAACGGCTGAAATCTAATGTGGTTTGTGCCCTTCAGAATGAAAACAGTTTGCATTTACCTTTTTAATAAAAGGCGAGCTTTTAAGCCTGAGAAATCACCCCGTAAATGCACACGTTTAATTGCAAATGTGTTAATATGTATGCTTACACAGTATTAAAAGACACTCAAAAATTAACGTCATTTACCTTCGTTCCCGCATTTGACTAGTGCTGTAAATCTCTTCCTTGTTTTTAGTTCACGTGATTACGTAGGAGGCGTGATGACGCGATTCGTGACTCCGCCTCCTCCATTAGAGTATATGGACAAAAAACAGGTTCCAGTTATGACCATTACGCGTAGAATTTCGAAATGAAACCTGCCTAACTTTTCTAAGTAAGCTGTAAGGAATGAGCCTGCCAAATTTCAGCCTTCCACCTACACGGGAAGTTCGAGAATTAGTGATGAGTGAGTCAGTCAGTCAGTCAGTCAGTCAGTCAGTGAGGGCTTTGCCTTTTATTAATATGTATAGATTATATATATATACACATATATATATATATATATATATATATATATATATATATATATATATATATATATATATATACATTCATACATATACACATATTATATATATACATACATATACACATATATTATATATATACACATATTATATATATATATATATATATATATATATATATATATATATATATATATATATATACATAAAAACATATCTATACTAATTAATAAAAGGCAAAGCCCTCACTGACTCACTGACTGACTGACTGACTGACTGACTGACTGACTCATCACTAATTCTGCAACTTCCCGTGTAGGTGGAAGGCTGAAATTTGGCAGGCTGATTCCTTACAGCTTACTTACAAAAGTTAGGCAGGTTTCATTTCGAAATTCAACGCGTAATGGTCATAACTGGAACCTCTTTTTTCACAATATACTGTAATGGACGGCAGCTCGATGGTCGTGGGAGGAGGAGTTGAGTGTCACGTCATCACGCCTCCCACGTAATCAC
The DNA here is from genome assembly GCF_900747795.2 of Erpetoichthys calabaricus. Taxonomy (NCBI): domain Eukaryota; kingdom Metazoa; phylum Chordata; class Cladistia; order Polypteriformes; family Polypteridae; genus Erpetoichthys; species Erpetoichthys calabaricus. Next base: position 150,429,502 of record NC_041399.2, on the reverse strand, counting down.
GTGAAAAGAATGTGAACGCAGTAGGGAGAAATGAAGGAGGAGCCGCAAACAGCGAAGAACAAAAAATTCATTAAACAATTGAGAAGGGAACGAGTAAAGCATACAAGCATCTTCATAAGGGAAACAAAGCACGGTGTAAAACGTAAGTTTAAATTAAGTTTATAGAAACGCTCCCGCTGCGGATTGCAATAACATATTCGCGAGATAAAAGAACGCAGTAGGGAGAAATGAAGGATGAGCCGCAAACAGCGAAGAACAAAAAATTCATTAAACAATTGAGAAGGGAGCGAAACAATAAGAAGCGAGCGAGTGAAGCATACAAGCATCTTCATAAGGGAAAAAAGCACGGTGTAAAACGTAAGTTTAAATTAAGTTTATAGAAACGCTCCCGCTGCGGATTGCAATAACATATTCGCGAGATAAAAGTTTAATGAGAAGACACGAGGTATAAACGAACCACACGCCATAGCACAACGTTAGGGGCTTCACCTCTGGCGCTGAGCTGATGAGCCCAGAATTAGGGAGAAACACATGTCGCATACTCTTGCATTATTTGAAAGTAAACTATTAAAACCATTCTATGATCTGCTTCTGGGAACAGAAAGAGGGCACGTGGCGGACGTAAGGCGACTTGCTGACAAACCACAAGCGTGACCTGGCAGGTAACCACCCATACAATCAGATTGTGATTCAGAAAACGAATGCCATGAATGTAATTACCACGATCTACATACTGTCAAATAAACGAAACACAAGCTGTAGCGCGACAGCTGTGAAAAGGGAGCTTCAGAAAAAAACAGATCCTTAACAAACTGTTATTGGTATATTTTCGATCCGTTTAAAAAGGTTTTCTTTTCTTCTTAATAAAAAATTAAAAGCAGTACTTCGCCGCAATGAAGTGCGAGAATTTGGCTATATATATCTGCTTCTCGCAATTAAAAGAGGGCACGTAGCGGATGTTAGACGACTTGATGACCATGCATAAGCGTTACCTGCCAGGTAACCACCCATACAATCAGATTGTGATTCAGACTAGGAATGCAATAAATGTAATTACCCCGATCTACATACAAGGCGAAAGTCTTGCAACGTTCAAAGATGATGGTTTGGGCTAAGTACACCATGGAACATAAAAGAGCTTATGAAGCCTTGAACCGAAAAAAGCAATATCTCAGAGATCGTAAAAAAAAAAAAAAAAAAAGGAGGAAATGTCGTTTTACTCGCTGTAGATTTTAGTCAAACATTACCAGTTATTCCACGAGGGAGACCAGCAGATGAACTCAACGCGTGTTTAAAATCCATGCTTCTCCCACGGTCGGTTATATGTCGCGTGTTCTCGGGTAGGTACACCAAAAACTGTATACATTTAAGCATGTAATGGGCAAACAAAAAATGAGGTATACCCGAAGGCACTGCAGTAGTACTCAATGTAACTTTACTTCTTAAATGTTAATGTTTTACTGTTTAATAATTTATACGCTTCTTATATGTTGTTCAAATTCTTTTATCAAAATACCAGTGACAGCGCAATGCACGATAACATGGAGTGAATACACCATACGCATCCGCCCACGGCCGCCCTAGTGTGCGCAGATAGGAGTTGATTCTACAATAAAATAAAATAAAGATAAAAAGAGTAATACAATCATCACCCATAAAGCGGATAGCAGACGTGACGTACTATATGTGTGCCAGATTTCAAGTCAATAGGTGAAACGGTTTGCGAGCTACAGGTGATTTAAAATCCTGGACAGACAAACGAATAGCCACGGTAGCAAATTATAGAAGAAGATTTTACGGTTTAATAATTTATATTTATATGAAATGTGCTTCTTATATATTACTTCATATTCTCATATGATAATGATGTTAATGTTGTTTATATTGATTTCTATGTTATTGTAAGTGCATGTATATATATATATATATATATATATATATATATATATATATATATATATATATATATATATATATTATATATATATATTATATATATATATTTATATATATATATATTTATATATATATATATACATATATATATACATACATATATACATACATACACACACACATATATTATATATACATATATATACATATATATATATATACATATATATATATATATACATATATATACACATATAATATATATATATATATATATATATATATACATATACATATATATATACATCAGGCGTACACACTCACTGCATCCGCTCTCGGGAATCGAATCGCCAGAGGTGAAGCCCCTAACGTTGCGCTACGGCGTGTGGTTCGTTTATACCTCGTGCCTTCTCATTAAACTTTTATCTCGTGAATATGTTATTGCAATCCGCAGCGGGAGTGTTTCTATAAACTTAATTTAAACTTATGTTTTACACCGTGCTTTTTTCCCTTATGAAGATGCTTGTATGCTTCACTCGCTCCTTATTGTTTCGCTCCCTTCTCAATTGTTTAATGAATTTTTCGTTCTTCGCTGTTTGCGGCTCCTCCTTCATTTCTCCCTACTGCCTTCACAGTCTTTTCACGTGAATACGTGGGAGGCGTGATGACGTGACACTCAACTCCTCCTCCCACGGCCATCGAGCTGCCGTCCATTACAGTATATTGTGAAAAAAGAGGTTCCAGTTATGACCATTACGCGTTGAATTTCGAAATGAAACCTGCCTAACTTTTGTAAGTAAGCTGTAAGGAATCAGCCTGCCAAATTTCAGCCTTCCACCTACACGGGAAGTTGCAGAATTAGTGATGAGTCAGTCAGTCAGTCAGTCAGTCAGTCAGTGAGTGCTTTGCCTTTTATTAATTAGTATAGAATAGATTACATTAATATAAAATCTGGCAAATAATCTAATTTCTACTGGCTTGCTTGAAAAGATAAGTTTACTAAGTTCAAATCATATTGTATAACTGTGTTGATAGATGAACAGATACATCAGTATTAAACAGAAGGAAAAACTGAAGTGTGAACAAAGTACACATCCTATAGTAACTTCCGAAAAGGCTCGGGTATGATGCCACTTTAATGATTTCATATTTTAAAACAAACATTGAAAATGAAGATATTTATACTAAGTTGGGTTCATGCAAACAAACACCACCAAGCACATTTACCACACCATCTGGCCTGGGTGGCAGTTGGTTATATGTTAATCTCATTTTCACTACACTGCAGCCCTATGTTAGAGAACCAGTGATGCAGAGCATGATGCAGTTACTTTATCATGTGTATTCCTCACTGTTCTGGTTTTAATGGTGCAGCTTTAAATATATTCCATCTTTAATTAAGAAGGAGATTTTATATCCCCTGAGGTCCTTTCCATAGATATTACAACAGAGTCAAGTCTAATTTTACCACTACTTTACACACCACCTTTCCATGTTTAGTTTTTATAATTGAATTTGGCATGTTTAAACCTATAAAGTAAAATTACACACAGTTCACTTTTGATTTTGTTATCCACATAGACATGGAAACAGACACCATTAGAAAATGTTTTATTCATCTGCTAAATCATTAAATGCCCAACACACTATGAATCTAATCAGTTCTCATACTAGGACAGCTAGAATGCAGCTCTTCATGAGAAGTTGTGGATATTGTGAGAAACACAGACTTAGTCCTGAAGAACAATAGTCAGTTAATAAAATAGTATAATTATACTTCATCTCTGAAGGAGGCCTTAGATACAGTAGCCACAAAAACAAATGTTATTAAAGAACAAACTACATCGTCCTGGTTTTAACAAGAACACTAGTGGCTTGAGTGTAGATGGAGGTCAACAAAGTTACAGATCTTTCAAAGAGCATTGCAGTTTTAAAAGGCATTTTTTAATGTGTTTTTCTCACATAGTGTCTAGAGTTGTTGTAGCATTTTTTAATGTGTTTTTCTCACATAGTGTCTAGAGTTGTTGTAATTAATCTGACAAAAGGAAAATCTGATCTTCCAGAAAAACTAACGATAAACATGAGTAATACAGATTTTATTAACTTCTTCAGTGATAAAATTGATGAGTATTACATTCCATTTGTTCTTGGACATAACAATTGAGCAATTTTATTTTTAGAACAGAACTGTCACTTAGACCCAATCCTAACAAAATAACTTAGATTTAGCTGTAGCCTTTAGTACTAGGGTGTTGTACCGTATTAGTCATTATGAATGTAGAGAAAAGCCAAGCAAAATGACACCTTTTATTGGCTAACTAAAAAGATTACAATATGCAAGCTTTCGAGGCAACCCAGGGCCCTTCTTCAGGCAAGATGTAATCAGGTGTAGCCTTTGAAATTATTGACCATTCTATTGTCTTTGTCACCAATCTGTATGGAGTATAGTGATAAATTAGTGAGGTATTTTCTCCAGAAAAAGAATAATAGGACTCATATGCCAGCAATATGACTAAGATATGGTATCTCCAGTGTCTCATTACAAAAGCTAGTGGGGCAGCAAGCACAAGGTGAGTCTACGTCCTCAGCACAGGGTAATTCTTAAGAGTTAGCTGACACAGGGTAATTCTTAATAGTTAGCTGACACCTATACAAGTTCACAAATATAGTAAAACTGCTATGGAGTCTTCAGGTTGTTTTTTGTCCCAAAGAATACACGCAGCTAGTATTTTTGATAAAGAAAAAATTACTTACTGAATAATGTAATGAAAAATATAATTCACACAGATATACCTTTTATTCATTGAAATGCTTGTTAACACTGCTGTTCAAATAGATTCAACTGCATGGATTAGCCTATTTTGAACCAATAAAAGCACAACTTTGTTCTCCCTTTCTCTCGCTTGAGCCACTACTGCCAAGCACACACAGCATAAGAAACCATACCTAACATCCCTTTCTGTTTGCATTGACTTACCAATCAAACTGAACCACACAACACTCTGGGTAATTCTCTTAAGGGGTAGACTGACTTTTTACATTCAGTTCACATACATAATTGCTCTTTTGCATCTAAAATCCAAAATGTAATTCCCCCCGACTAGTCCCAGCTCCTATGTAGATACTGAATTGATAAAGATACTGCTCAAAGCAACAGCTACAATTTTATGTTTTCTACTTCTCATTGCCATCATGACCTCATGAATTAACAAATGTACTGCACTGAAATAATCTGAAGTACCACAGCAATTAGCATCTGTCTATTAAATTTCACCTGCCTGATTTTATTCAGTTTCTACATGCAAAGCACTTTAAGGACAGGTACTTGACTTTGATTTCAAAAAACATTTTTCTACATACAAAGTACTAAAAGGCCTAGGACCCTACCTATGTTTCTGACATTATCATTAAATACAAAGTGGAGCAAGCATTGTTATCAAGATGCCAGTCTATTAAAAATTGCAAGGATTATTATACCAGTAGGAGGACAAGCTTTTAGCTACAAATCCCCAAAGCTGTGAAATGATCTGCTTTTGTACATGATCCACAGTCATTCTCAACTTTGAAATCCAGGTTGTAGACTCACTACTTCAGCATACCCTGATTAAAGCTGCTGATTTCCTATTCAAATTGCATCTCTGTTTATAACTCAAGCTAGCTTGTTAGTCACTTAGAAAAAAATATAAGCATGACAACAATTAGAAACTGTTATCATCCCTGCTTTATCCAGTTTCCTTTCTTGATATCCTACTGTGACATTAGGAGCTGCAATTACACTGCCAAACTGTTACACCTGCCCAGAAGAAAGAAACTAGATACGTTCTGAGCTTTGGAATCCAAGAATGAAAGGAGTCTGGCTTCTTATTAGAATGCCTGCAGCAAATTTACAGTATATAATATTCTATAATGTTCATGAAGGGGTAGCCTAGGTCTTTAGAACTGTGACCGATATGGTATATGACCTTCTGTTCTACCCAAATGGGGATCTTCTGGAGGTTAAGTACTGTATCTCCTTGAATGTTGCTGACAAGAGTTTTTCTTTTCCTCTCCTCTGCAGTCAACTGACTATCTTAAACTAATTGACTTATCTCAAAATAATGAACTTATATTATCAGGATCTGTTAAAGTTTAATCTAGTTTATATTTATGTAATTGGTAAAAGTAATTTGTATTTTAGCTGTAAACCTGTTGCAGGGTTTTAAGCCTGTACTCAGTGTAGACTTATACAAAACTAACTTGACTATGACCCAAAATGACTACATGCCATCCATCCATCCATCCTCTTCCGCTTATCGCGGGGGCAGCAGCTTGAACAGAGATGCCCAGACTTCCCTCTCCCCGGCCACTTCTTCTAGCTCTTCTGGGAGAATCCCAAGGCGTTCCCAGGCCAGCCGAGAGACATAGTCCCTCCAGCATTTCCTGGGTCTTCCCCGGGGCCTCCTCCCGGTTAGACGTGCCCGGAACACCTCACCAGGGAGGTGTCCAGGAGGCATCCTGATCAGATGCCCGAGCCACCTCATCTGACTCCTCTCGATGCAGAGGAGCAACGGCTCTACTCTGAGCCTCTCCCGGATGACTGAGTTTCTCATCCTATCTTTAAGGGAAAGTCGAGACAGCCAGCGGAGGAAACCCATTTCAGCCGCTTGTATTCGCGATCTCGTTCTTTCGGTCACTACCCATAGCTCATGACCATAAGTGAGGGTAGGAACATAGATCGACTGGTAAATTGAGAGCTTCGCCGCGCATCACTGTGGAAGCCGCACCGATCCGCCTGTCGATCTCATGCTCCATTCTTCCCTCACTCGTGAACAAGACCCCGAGATACTTGAACTCCTCCACTTGGGGCAGGATCTCGCTACCAACCCTGAGAGGGCACTCCACCCTTTTCCGGCTGAGGACCATGGTTTCGGATTCGGAGGTGCTGATTCCCATCCCAGCTGCTTCACACTCGGCTGCGAACCGATCCAGAGAGAGCTGAAGATCACGGCCTGCTGAAGCAAACAGGACAACATCATCTGCAAAAAGCAGTGACCCAATCCTGAGTCCACCAAACCGGACCCCCTCAACGCCCTGGCTGCGCCTAGAAATTCTGTCCATAAAAGTTATGAACAGAATCGGTGACAAAGGGCAGCCCTGGCGGAGTCCAACTCTCACTGGAAATGGGTTCGACTTACTGCCAGCAATGCGGACCAAGCTCTGGCACCGATCGTACAGGGACCAAACAGCTCTTATCAGGGGGTCCGGTACCCCACGCTCTCGGAGTACCCCCCCCCCACAGGATTCCCTGAGGGACATGGTCGAATGCCTTTTCCAAGTCCACAAAACACATGGAGACTGGTTGGGCAAACTCCCATGCACCGTCCAGGACCCTGCTAAGGGTGTAGAGCTGGTCCACTGTTCCGCGACCAGGACAAAAACCACACTGTTCCTCCTGAATCCGAGGTTCGACTATCCGATGGACCCTCCTCTCCAGAGCCCCCGAATAGACTTTTCCAGGGAGGCTGAGGAGTGTGATCCCTCTGTAGTTGGAACACACCCTCCGGTCCCCCTTCTTAAAGAGGGGGACCACCACCCCGGTCTGCCAATCCAGAGGCACTGTCCCTGATGTCCATGCGATGTTGCAGAGGCGTGTCAACCAAGACAGTCCAACATCCAGAGCCTTGAGGAACTCCGGGCGTATCTCATCCACCCCCGGGGCCCTGCCACCAAGGAGTTTTTTGACCACCTCGGTGACCTTAGTCCCAGAGATGGGGGAGCCCACCTCCGAGTCCCCAGGCTCTGCTTCCTCACTGGAAGGCATGTTAGTGGGATTGAGGAGGTCTTTGAAGTACTCCGCCCACCGACCCACAACGTCCGAGTCGAGGTCAGCAGCACACCATCATCACCATATACAGTGTTGACACTGCACTGCTTCCCCCTCCTGAGACGCCGGACAGTGGACCAGAATCTCCTCAAAGCCATCAACAAGTCGTTCTCCATGGCCTCCCCAAACTCCTCCCATGCCCGAGTTTTTGCCTCAGCAACCACCAAAGCCGCATTCTGCTTGGCCTGCCGGTATCTATCAGCTGCCTCCAGAGTCCCATAAGACAAAAGGGTCCTGTAGGACTCCTTCTTCAGCTTGACAGCATCCCTCACCGCCGGTGTCCACCAACGGGTTCGGGGATTGCCGCCACGACAGGCACCGACCACCTTACGGCCACAGCTCCGGTCAGCTGCCTCAACAATAGAGGCACGGAACATGGCCCATTCGGACTCAATGTCCCACACCTCCCTCGGGATGTGGTTGAAGTTCTGCCGGAGGTGGGAGTTGAAGCTACTTCTGACAGGGGGCTCTGCCAGACGTTCCCAGCAGACTCTCACAACACGTTTGGGCCTACCTGGCCGGCATCCTCCCCCACCATTGAAGCCAACTCATCACCAGGTGGTGATCAGTTGACAGCTCCGCCCCTCTCTTCACCCGAGTGTCCAAGACATGTGGCCACAAGTCCGATGACACGACCACAAAGTCGATCATCGAACTGAGGCCTAGGGTGTCCTGGTGTCAAGTGCACATATGAACACCCCTATGCTTGAACATGGTGTTCGTTATGGACAATCCATGACGAGCACATAAGTCCAATAACAAAACACCGCTTGGGTTCAGATCGGGGGGGCCATTCCTCCCAATCACGCCCTTCCAGGTCTCACTGTCATTGCCCACATGAGCATTGAAGTCTCCCAGCAGAACAAGGGAGTCCCCAGAAGGTATGCCCTCTAGAACCCCTTCCAGGGACTCCAAAAAGGGTGGGTACTCCGAACTGCTGTTCGGTGCATACACACAAACAACAGTTAGGACCCGTCCCCCCACCTGAAGGCGGAGGGAGGCTACCCTCTCGTCTACCGGGGTAAACCCCAATGAACAGGCTCCAAGTCGGGGGGCAATAAGTATACCCACACCCACTCGGCGCCTCTCACCGGGGGCAACTCCAGAGTGGTAGAGAGTCCAGCCCCTCTCAAGGAGATTGGAGGTTCCAGAGTCCAAGCTGTGCGTCAAGGTGAGTCCGACTATATCTAGCCGGAACCTCTCGACCTCGCGCACTAGCTCAGGCTCCTTCCCCTTCAGAGAGGTGACATTCCACGTCCCAAGAGCCAGCTTCTGTAGCCGAGGATCAGACCGCCAAGGTCCCCGACTTTGGCCACGACCCAACTCACACTGCACCCGACGTCCTTGGCCCTTCTCATAGGTGGTGTGCGCATGGGAAGGGGGACCCACGTTGCCTCTTCGGGCTGTGCCCGGCCGAGCCCCATGGCTCCAGAGGGGGGCCCCGATGACCCACGTCCGGGCAAGGGAAAACGCCGTCCAAAGTTTTCATTTATCATAGAAGGTTTGAACCGCTCTTTGTCTCATCCCTCACCTAGGACCAGTTTGCCTTGGGTGGCCCTACCAGGGGCATAAAGCCCCGGACAACAGAGCTCCTAGGATCATTGGGACACGCAAACCCCTCCACCACGATAAGGTGGCAGTTAAAGGTTAATGACTACATGCCTAAAAAGAAAAACAGTCAATATTATACTGATTTGCTTTGTCATTTGTAGCAGTCATAAAACAAAGAAAAAAGGACAGCAATTGAACAAAGTTTTTTTTTTTTTTTATTGCTTTTTAGTTTTACGTCAATACCTCCAATCACATTGCACAAGATTTAAAATCTGAGAAAATGTGGGTTCAGATAGATGTGTTAACCCACTCACTAGACCTGCGGCATGTAAAGACCATGTGATTCCTAACCTGAAGGACTACCTCCAATGGATTCACAAGCAAGAAAAAAATGTTTTATTTAAATGACATAGAAAATCTTTGCAAACATTATAACAAATGGTTTAGTGTTCACAAGGATTCGTGTGTAATATAAAACTTAATTGGTTTTAAAGATGTTTTTCTTAATAAGTTAGGTTTAATCACCCTTCATATAAAAATCAGTCTTCAGTCAAATCCCAATAAATATTTTTTTTTAAATTACAGATCTAGCGAAATTTCCAATCTTCAGTTATCATTGTATTCTCATGGGCCAAGTTCACTCTCATCACAGCACATTCCCACAAATAAAACTATAAAGTTAGAGGAGTTCAAATGACCTGAAGACTCCTGGTCTATGAGCTTCATCCAAAACATCATACAGCTTGCTATTTTAAAGATTCCACCCATACTGAACTAATAAACAGTTTGATGGGGTTCTAATTCAGCAGAATATTCTGTCTGTTCCCTATTACTTAAAATAATCAACTGTCATTCTACAGCTTAAACAAACAAATGGGTGCATACCAATTGTTTCATATGAGTTAAAATAAACATAATTTTATGGCTAGGACATGATGACAGAAAAAAATGAAAAACAATAGTCACAGCTCTATCCTACCCAAAAAAATACCAACAGCATACCATGACGGACACTGACAGAACTAAATAGGTTAAAGTAAGACCAGTGGATATAGTATAGATGCCAAGAAGCCTTACGAAAAGTGATTTATATTTTCTCTTTACCAAGAGGCTTCAGAAATGTGAGTTCAGCCACCATATCTTTCCCCACTTAACTTAAAACATTATGTAGCACATAAAGACTAGCCTCAGGGGCTTGGAGAGACTCAAATCAAGAAAAGATGTTGGAAGTGCTCAAAAGCAGTATTAGGACCTCTTATTATTTAATCCGTTTAAATCTGTGAATCGTATTAAACAATCCAGCAATGCGTATTTAGTGATATTTACAATGTCTGTCTAAGTGACTCTCAATTTGAAACTTGGTGGTAGCAATTCCAGATATCTTTTCTGGGATTTCAATTGAGATAAACTATAAAAAGTATCTCAGACTGTCAATTTCAAAGCCATGCCGGCAAGACTGCTATGAAAGCCAGTCAGCAAAAGGAGTTTAAAAAAAAATCACTATTAAATGAAAGGTTTGCTGAGTGATAGGGTCAAAAGGGCTACAGCTGCACTGAATCTAAGAAGAGATCCACACCTGTTCCCTGTTTTTTGGGTGCAAGCAAACATTCCTCTTAAAACACTGAGGTTTTTGTATTTGAAAAAGACAAATATACAAAATAGAAAATGATGAACCAATTTAAAAGCAATATAAATGTTGTACATTATATATACAGTAACATCTATGATCTTGCCAATAAGAAACTTGCATACTTAACCCTATTTGGAGAATAAGACTTATCTCTTCATTAACTATTATTCATATTGCATCATTACTGAACCAAGAGAGTATTTTGCAGAATCATAATTGATAAACATTTTGAATAAAGTTAAAAATATATCTTAAGCACAAGCAGAAGCAATTTAGGAAAGAGAACAGTGACAGCCAAATTATTCTTACAGGCAAATAAAAACAAAATTGCATTTACAAAGGGCAACCACAGCTAAACATAGTTGAAGGCATAATATTGAATTAACCACAGGTCCACTTAGCAAGCAATAAGAAAATAAAAAAAAAAAGTGCAAATGTAAAAAATAGTCAGGCTACTAGCAACGCCATTATGTTGTTCAACCCTAAAGAGGTCATTTTGGACATACAACTACAATCTGGCCAACAAGTAAGGCTGTTGAGATTCAGTCATTTTAAAGGGTCAGGTGTTCTACTTAAATAACAAAATGAATAAACATAAAACAATTAATTTACTATAAAAAGTAATTGCTGTTTATCCGTCCTCGATCAATATACTCAACATAGTATATCAGCCTCACCCAAGCCAAAAGAGGTGGTCACATAAGGATGGAACAAAATTTAATAAATGATCATTCTGGTCAGGTTGAAAAGTTGGCACATTAGTTAGTCCTGCTACCAGATAAATACAGAATAAATGGCTCAAACCAAATTTTAGGAATGAGCTGTGAAGATTCTTTATGTTCACCCCATGTCTATTTGGTTTACTATTTACATGCTTCACTTTTCAACCATCATTGCAAAAACGTCTTTCACAGTAACTGGTAAAACAGCCCTGTATGAGTAAATGTAGGTGTGTAAGTGAATCTGTTCTGTGATGACCTGACACCAAATCCAGGGCAGGTTCCTATCTTGCACGTAATACTACAAGGAAAGGTTTCATCCCTTATGACCTTCAACAGGATTAAGCACCTTTGATAAAGGTGAAATGACATATGCAATCCTTCAGTTTTCCATCTGCCAGTTTATACATATGGATACGCACACAAACATGTTCATATGAGTTTATAGTTTTAACTGGGTGCATTAGTTTAACTTCCTACTCCAAATTAATCCTGTGTTACTTTGTGATGGTAAACAATGTTGACAATCCTGTTCTTCTATCATTCTGGTTTTGCCTTTTGATTTCCTATATTTCAACAGTTTCATATTACTGTAATAAGTACAGATTTCATTCATTCTAGCTGTTGTACCATCTATCTTTAGATGTTCATGTGACTTAACAATACTGTAATAAGCACTAAAATGAGAAATTATACCCCCAATAAGTACTTTCAATTTAGTCTCAACCCTCTTGCATATTTCTTTATTTATAAACAAATCAAGCTGCTCTACAAACTCCACACTCCTAAAGAAAAAATTCCAGCTTTCAGTCACATGAAAGAGCTCCAAATGCTCTTTTATTTATATTCCTTCTCAAACCACATCTATTTGCTTGTAGTGATCAATATACCTATCCCTCATAATATTTCTCAAACATAAGTCTTTCCTATCCAAATAATAATCACTACACGAGATTTTCATTTACATCAACCTCAATGTCAGCCTCAAGAATCCATTCCAGCAAAAGCTATCTGTTAATTTAATGAAGCCTGTTATGCACACTGCTTATTCTGTATCAGAAGAGTCTCTTTGTGGTTATACTATCTTCAAAGCCAAGGGGTTATTATGGATTAATGTCTTAAGCCCAGAACTTTGAAAAGTAAATTCAACAATGTTTCAATTGAATGAAACCAAATTTTACATAAATACCTGTAGTAAAACGAATGGGTTAATTTTAACACAGTACAGTATTTGGTTACAGTAGTGACTTAAGACCATGGGTAGACTGTTGTATCACGGACTTTGGCAAGGTGATTCTGTGTAAAATACTTTAAGAAGTATTTATACTTTGTTCTGTACTAGTCCCACAATGGCAGATGTGTTTCTCAAAAAAGACAGCTTCTTAAAACATTTGTATTGAATAGCAGCAAAATTCACCACAGCAAAGACTACAACCATAGGGCTTCTTCCTAAAACATCCACTCCAAATTTCCCCAGTACAAGAACTTTAAATCACCGGGGTTTCAGGGAGAAAGCAAAAGAAACCGAACAAAACACTACACACTGAGAGAACAAAAAGCTAAAATTGCTGTTATCAATTGAAATTCCCTTTAAGAAAACTGCATCTCCCGTGTTTCTTCATTATAAACTCTTAACAGTAGTCCTTTTGACATGGTCTGACACATTGTTTACTTCAAATGTAAATTTTGCAGTTTTCATGAACATAGCTGCCAATTGTTTCAAACTTACATAGACTGATATACCATTGTCATAGATGTGAAAAACAGAGAGCAAACATAACACCTGCAACAATGTATTGTTCACTTTTATCATTGGTCCATTCATGACTTTGAATGCCAATGTATAATCTGATTTTACATAAAGGTTTTTCACTTGCAACAGGCAATGCATATTTTTAACGTGTAGTGTGCTGTCTGCACAAGTGACAAACATTTATATGTTTAATTGGGGTCTTTTTAGGAGACTTTTTGGATGTAGACAGTTCGCAATTAAAAGCTTACTCTCGGCCGGATCAGGTAATGAGAATACTATTTCTCTGTTGTTCAAAATCATCACCTCTACTCTGAGCATCTTCTCCATGAAACATGAGATGTGTTTAGAAATGCAACACTCTGTAAACTAATTGTTTTCCCCAGATTTAGGCAAAATTACTTTACAGTTGTCTCCACTAGCGGAGTGAAGTATAAATGCTTACACTAAGCCAACCATTTCTTAAGGTATTACAAAAAACAAAAACTATTAGTCTTATTGCCATAGAGCTAATTGGTTCTTTAATTACTTTCAGCCATAAATGAATTCACATGATGAAGCATTGTAATGTGTTTTAGACATTTTTGATAATTAAATACCCACGTGGTGATAACAGTGATGTCAACACTGAACAAAGAATGGATATACAGTTTTGAGTTTGTGTTCACTATAAAATATGGAGCATTGGCACCGTTTAACTTCAGACCCCACTGACTAAAAGAGAAATGAAAGCAGCTCATTAATAATGGCTGTAACGAGCAGTTAGGCCATGACAGCCATGAAAATGTTCCAAATCCCCCTCCCCATAAAATCTTTAAGCCACCCTTGCAAGAAACACTAAATTTCCACTGCACCTTTAACGCAACTTGAAATCCCAAATTAAATTCAATGTGCTGCATAAGAAATGAAGTTTCCTGTGGAAAAAGGTGAGAGGAAACATTTTTCCTGGTAGAAACTCAAGAGGATGTGGAGGGAATAGGTTACATTTCCCCTGGCTATTCTGAAACAAGGATCTGCAAAGAAGCAAATTCAGGAGGAAGAAAAAAACCCTGTGCAGTTAATTAACCCACTAAAACATACTAAAAACAACTCTAGCTATAATACTTTCTATTTTAAATGTGCTTACTGTAAAGACAGCAAAAAGTAAAAATGATATAAAGTATAAATAAGATGCATTATACTATGCTACCTTCACAACTGAGAACTTTACGGGAAACTTGCTCTTTCAATGATAATTTACTCATCAACATTAAAATTAGTGTAGCAGCATCTCCACTAATTATGGACAGGTCCTTTTTTTAAATAGGGGAACACACTGAATGAATGGTTAGCGGTGCTGCTTCACACCAATATATTCCTGGGTTAATTTGACAGGTAAGTAACTGTGTGGAGTTTGCCTCTTCTCCGTATGCCTGCATGGGTTTTTCCATGACGACTCTTGTTTTCTTCCCATATCTCACTACAATGCATGCTAGGATGTTGAACAACTGTCACACTGGCCTTGGGAGAATTAAGGTAGGTGTGTGCCTTAATGTCCCTGTAGTGGACTGGTGCTCCCTCACAATTACATTCCTTGCCTTGCACCTGATGACGATGATACTATTTACCTATTTACAGTGTGGTAAAACTAAAGATATTATAGAAAATTAATAGATTTTAGTTGACCATTTTAAGCATTATTTGTAACAATTTACTTAATCCTATGTATAATTTGTGAAATGTCAAAAGCATAGGTAACATCTGCAAACATGAGTAACCCAGAGGCATCTGCTTTTCTGCATTGCGCACAAGCTGTCAAAAGTGCAGAACCATGAGGGCTAGAGATCGGGTTTGGAGGGGCGGGCTGGGTTGAAGACTACTCATTAAGGCTGCCCCAAAGGATCAGTGTTCAATTTTGGGGGCCAATATGTCCATTCACGAAAATGACACGTATGCTGGAGTGAATGGATTATTTTGAGTTATAAAATCTGACAAATGATAAACTACTACTTTATCATTGCTGGTGGTATATATGCACTTCTACATAATATCTGTAGAGAGGTGGAGTTATTTTACACCAGTTTAAAAAAGAAAAAAAAACTTAAGTTTAAGAAAAGAAACCTTTTATTTTGAGATATATATCCTCAAAGTAATAAATAATAAACTTAATGAAGAAAGCAAGAAAAAATAAATATAAAGCAGAAAAAAAGAATAGGAATGCTATGAGCCACATTGCCAGGGTTTTACCTAGCCCATTTCTTTCTAAACAATATATGGCTGAGAATGTGCAAACCATAATGCTATTATAAACCATGCCAAAGGCCATTTAAAACATTTGATGAACAACCCTATGTTTTGTTAAACAGTGCAATATAAAAAAAGTTTAAATACACAGCTTTAGAAACAAACACAGTCCAGTATTCCACAGACGGCGCTCACACTGAATCTACTGTACTATGTCTGGTAAAACTTGGCATTTACTCTAGAAAAAGTCAATAACAGGAACTCAATCATAAATGCCCTGGTTTCCGGTAAGTACAGCAGTTTCAGCTGCCTGGCCTGACAAGGTTGGTGAATACAAGTTTAAATAACAGATGGAAGGTCCAATTTGGCAAAGAGAGAGGGCAGTTAAATACATTTGTGCATTTTCCTTACATTAAAAAGACAGGACATGATTTATAATCTGACTATAACAAAGACGTCCTCATGTTGCCAAGATTACTGAAGTAATTAGCGGTTTACATTCGGAAATAACCATAGATGGATTTTTTGACAATTAAGGAAAGTGGTACAGTCATTCAAACATTATCAAGACATGTATCCTAAGGACTGACCATGTTGGATCTTATTTAAAAGTATCCATAAAATAATCCACTTGATATCATATTATACTATTGAAAAAGCACATTTTATTGCTTGCATTTCAACTAAAAAGATGTGACATTGTCAGTATACTTACGCATATTACAGCTCCGACACACGTGATATAGGATGACTGCACTTATTATTAAAGTGGTAAGATTTGCACATTAACTACTACATATGAACAAAACCAAAACTGACAATAAAAAGTAATATGTATAATCGCAAGGACTCATGACCAAATGTCTTAATGATAAATGTGTATTTATGACTAACAGTAAATCATCTTACTGGGTTTGCAATAAGGTGAAACATATTTACTGTAGGGGTATGACCAGATATCTGTGAAACTGCTGCAGCCGTTATGTGATAGTCACACAAGATGATTCGGTTTAAGTGAGTAGTAAGAAATACTGTTGCTAGAGAATTAAGTTGCTGCATAAGATGGATGGAGTGACTTTTTTGTTTTAAGCTACAATATCTTGCATCCTGGACACTATGTATGTCTCTCAAAGCAGCTACCTGAAAAATATGCAGAGCAAACAGAAGGGTGGAAATATTCTTGCTGTGTATGCAGCAACCAAAGATTCTCTGGTCAAATGTCAAATTCTGAGGATCCACATGTTGACTTCACATACAGTTCTAATTTCACCCAAAGTGACTGACTGTGAGACTATGCATATGTGTACCCTGCATTGGGCTTCTACTTTGCACCAGACTGATTTTTGCCTTGAGCCTAATACTCGCTATAACCAAAGAATTGGATAACGCATGTCAAAAAATAAACGAATGGATGTCAATTTTACAGGTGTAGTGACTCAAAGTACTATGAGCCTAGGTTGAAATTTCCCACACAGTCGTTTGCACATTCTTCTAAAACTGTTTCCATTATGCCTGATGCTGCTGTGACAGGCTCTCCCTACCAGCAGAGAAAAAGTAGATTCTGAAAAAGAATGAGTAGATAAGACAGAATATTAGTGTCATTGCCTTACTAGAATAGAAGTCATCTGACAAATTGTGGACCACCCACAGTAGTTCAACAGTATCATTATATTATGCATACAGAAATTATTGTACACAGATTCTTTTTGCAGCATATTGAAATGAAGTACAATTGATCTAAACAAAATACTTGGCAAAAAAAACTATTTAAACTGAGCAAGCAGCTTTTCCCTATCTGGTTAAAAATGGACCTGCGTAGTCTGAGCCAAAAGCAATAAATAAAGCAGCTGAACGATCCCATCAAGCTACTGTGTGGGAGAAAAAAAAAATGATCCAGATGAAACTATATCAAGATAATAATTAAATGCAACTCTGAGAGAAAAATAAAAAAAAAAAATCAGCAAATGTGTATAATGAAAAAACATTAAGACCTTGATGCCAAAAGCATTTGCCAACAGTTCAATATAGTACACACATCAAATAACACATACACACTTATTTGTACACATGCCAGGGTTGAAATAACTATTCAATATCAAAAATGTTAACCAAAAAAAGATCATAAATGTTTCCATTATGGATTTTTTGTTAACAGCTTTTTTAAAGGAGCCTCAAGCCCCCAGTAGGTCAAAGGTTTAACCTCCTTTCTCAGTGGGCTTTCATTGAGTGCAATACCCTGAACAAATTCTGTTGACAGTGTTACAACTATAGTATAGGTTGATGAAAAAAAAATCTTGCTAAAATATAAAAAAAAAAATTAAAAAAAAAAATTGTGAATAAGCACATACACTGGTTGTTAAGCTAGGAGCCTAGACTAGATAAACGTGGGTTTCTTCCCTGTTTTAGGAATGTTGGAGTTTAAGCCACACAAAGAAGGCAGCAACCGCAAATGTAAAAATATGTTACTCTGTATCAAATACACAATGCTCACACCTGAACTCTCTCATTTGAGAGCACAACTGACAATACATACTGGGAACTTCAAATTAATTTCAAATCCATTGTGGTAGCATATAGTGCCAAAATTATGGACCCAACTGTACTTGCCAGCATCCTTATAGAAACATATTACTAGATTTTGAACTGGCAAAACAATCAATACTGGATCAAATAAATTATAATCTCAAGTGTATATACTTTGAAATCATTATTAAATGAAAAATAATGTGTCACAAAAAAGTGATAATTTAAGACAGCAACAAAACAGATAGCCAATTATGTATGGCTCAGCATCACAAGCATTGCATATAACAATGTTTGAACTGGAAAACATTTACTCACGGTTTTGAATGAAACTTGCCTGAACTTGTTCAAACACTATTTTGTTTTTGACAAAAAGACCTTTTCCTTAAATTTAAAACAGAAACACAATGCAGTAAGGTGATAATTTAAATTAGGGCTATCAAATGACTAACATTTTTGCCCATAATTAATAACAGCATCTCCCTCAATCAATTGCGATTAATCACATTTAACCAAGAAGGTTTAATGATGGCCAGTAGTGCCCTGTCATTTTGACCACTGTACTACTTTGTAGTTTCTCAAATTGCAAAGACTTGTGCCTTTCATATTAATCTTTGATATGTGACACAATTGTCCCATGTGAAGTAATGTGTAAGAATTGCCAGCCCTGTATTTCCAACTTTATTTAGAGGTCTGTGGTCTGATGAAATGCATTTTGCAATAAACAGTGGCAGTCAATACTTTAGATTTTATTTCATTCATGGACATAAATTGAGTTGTACATTCATGGAATGTAGTCTGCAAATTTTGCTGCCTAACCAATTTGTATAATGGTAAATGACCTATTAATCAAAGCAAATGCTTAACTACATCAAACTATTGACACATACATGATTAAATATCATGCAATATTTCTAGGCCAGGGATTACCTACCACTTTTTGTTGAGGTTTTCACCTCTTGGAACTGAAATATTTTGAGTTTCCCCTCTTTCCTTCAGTCTTAATTTGATAAGTGCTGAACTCTTACTAGGCATGATTAAAAATAATATTTTCTTAACTCCCACCCCACACCAGTATTGCACTTGGGGATTGAAATAATTGATTACAGAGAGTTTTTTTGTGTGGTTGTGCACATCTTATTTTTTTTTTTTTATATACATCAAAATCTTTATTCATTATTTTTAATTAATTACTTTTAATGTAAGAACAGTAGCATGGTTTGAGAAGGAATAAAACATATTCCAGTATTTCCATATTTTATTTTACAAACATGATATAGTTACATAAAAAGCCAAATCAAGAGATGCAGTAAAATAACTCGTTACATATAACTACAGTTCTAAAAAAAGAGGAAAATAACTATGTGAGCTGTGAAGTTTGAGTGTCTTTATGTTTTATAAGCCCATTTGTCAATGCCTGATTTCAGTTTTGATCATTTTAAGCACAGTTCTACTCCTAAGTTCAGACTATTACTATTGACAGAAATCCATCAGCCTTGGTGCATTAACAAAGACTAATTTGACACAGGCGATGGACACAGAAGAAAAATGGGGTAGAAAAGAGAGGAGCTGAATCTTGTAGCAGGAGCACCATGTAGACTTCAGTTCAGCTGTAGAAACCAATGGTCCTTTGAAGTCGCACATTTTATCTGTTACTTATGTTTTTGTTTACCTCGTGTAACACCAGGGACCTTTTTGTGTTTCTAACTGCTCGAGTATTCTGTAACTACATTGATATAAGACTACTTTTATGTAACAAGTGAAGAACAGTTTCGGTTCCTGTAAATTTGTCTTTAAATTCCATACATTATAAATTTCCTTTAAAATTGGAACTAATTTTTTAAAATAATGTTAACCTTACTAGAGCCACAGCGTCCAGTTTGAAAACCAATAGCTTAGACATCGAGGGGTGCCAATTAGCAAGGGTAAGGAAAAATAATGCATTAAACTTTGGAAAATTAATTCTATGCATTAACATGTTAATTTTGACAACCCTAATTGAAACATTTATTTGTTGTTTCCCTAATATAAACTCATTAATATGCAGGCTAAATTCCATGAAAACAAAGAACCTGGGACAGAAAAAATAATTTATTTTAACAGGGATTTCATTATAATGGAATTGGAACACAGTGCATCTTTCAGCACGTACAATTGACAAAGCAGATTTGCGGAATGCCAAACTAAATAGCAACAACTATTTTCTTTTTGCTAGAATCAATGGCAGCGAGAAGTTCAACATTTTCTGTAAAATGGATTGTTCTAGTTACATAAACGACACTTCTTGGTGTCTATAGGGCACAGTCAGTATTATTAGACTTTGAGGTCCTGGAGGAGGGGGTGTTCCCCTCGAAGTACAGAGCATGTGCCTCATTAAATACCAAGACAGTACTCTTCGGTGTATATAACGAAGACTTTGGAGAAAGTGCCAATTGGGTTACACTTGGGTAAGCAGTACCCCTCAGTTTCTACAGCGCAAACCCCTTAACTTTAAAAAATTAGAGCACCTTGGATGACCGGCTTTCTCTGTCTGCCATCTGTTGTTTTGTCAGTCACCAGTTTTCTTTTTTAATCTGGAAAAGTTTGAGGAAATGAAAGTCATACACCCACAACGCTGGCCTGCAGTAACCCTTCGAGCTTCACAGCTGCAAGTGCATGACAACTGTCAAGTGAACCAAATGACAAACTTGTAATCAAATTAGCTGTTTAGCAGAACTCCTAAACCTCAATTTCTGGTCCAAAGTACAGAAGAAATATGCATGTTTTGCTGCTTTCTTATGAAAAATGACTTTGTTATAATACATTTTTCAGATAAAACAGACTTCGCTGTAATTAGTTTTTTTTAACATTAGTTCTATAGGAAATTGTCCAGGACCCAAAAAAAAAATTGTTAAAACAAGGATTTTGTACTCATGGAATTTGACATGTACTGTTCAAAAGTCTTTGGCCACCCAAAGAAGTTTTAGAAAACTGGGCAAGCTGAAATCAGAAAGGAAACTGGATTAATTGGTTAAACAGAACCTGGTAAAGTCACCTAGCACCAAAGATTACACTTCAACCACGCAACTAACAAATGGTAGCTGTAGCTAAGAATCCACTGAAGTGGAAGGCCAATAAGCAGAGGAAATTGTAGTATGCAAAGGACAATAAACCATGAAATGACAGACAGTGGCATTAGTCTTATAGAGTTGTAAGTCCACAACCTAAATATTTGTTTTACAAAGATTTCAGTATGTCAGAAAAAGAGTTGCTAAGATGTACACTGATGCTCCTCTTCAGGCTTCTGTGATGCAAGGTGATGGCTCATTCTGGTCCTATGATACATTTTTGCGAAAGCCACAGGTGAACTGCTCAAATCAATATAAACAGCTTTCATTTCATTGTGAAACACCTTTGGGGAAAATAACTTCTCAGTGACAAAGTAATCTTTCAGCACAATTAACAATTTCAAACACAATGCAAACACAATCATGTCAAAATTGGAATGAATGTCTACTAGAATTAGAAGAGTCTGACTTTTAGACTGTCCGTTGCAAGTTACTTTGGATAAAAGCATCTTATAAGCAAATAAATGTAAATGTAAATAAATGAAGACTGGTAGCCCAGTACAGCTAAGACCTCAACTTAAATGAATCTGTGCAGGATAAATAAAATAATGAAAACCAAAAAGAATGATAATAACAAATCTTGCAAGTACCTTAGAAGAACTGACGACAGGACAACTTCTAAAAATTACACTATAAACATTTTGTATTCTCAGGTAAGCCATAGAAAATAATTTCTTAAAAAAGACTTTCTTGCTTTTATTACTTTTATCAATGTTTGTGTTTCACTAAATGTTATATTGTGATTTCACAAGCAAACAAACAAACACTACATATAAGTAGCTTTAAAATAATTTTCTTTGGTAGCATAAGATGTTTGTGCCATACTGTACGTATGTACACACACTATATCTGTATTTATCTTTACATATATAAGTTCTCTATATCTGTATATAAAATTGCACCCTCTATCAGACAAGAAGTATGCCAAACTCCTGCAAACATCACAACATTCTCACTCATTTATTTTCTCTTGTGCTGGCTCACTTGTCTCATTTGGTTCTATGTCTCCAGCAAATGTAGGCTGAGGAAGGACTAGTGTACGAAAAAGGGCAGAGGTATGGGAAGACAGAAAACATTTTTTTCATGAGAGTCTTATGAGAGAGAAAGACAGGAAAGCCATGTAGAGTAATTGCCTATACATTGGATTTGATCTTGAGTTTTTAGCTGCACAAGAAGCATTGGAGTCAGCAAAATATTAGTTTGTGGTAGCAAGGCTGCAATGAGAGTAACGCTACACAATTAGCCACCTTATGAGAGCTAATTTCAAACCAAAAGAAAAAGCAGAAATTGGCAAGGGGTGCATGGGTAAAAATGCACAGCTTGCAGTGGATGCAGAGTAATAAATGCCACATAAATGTGGGAGACAAGGTTATTATAGTTTTGCCTTTTTATATTAGTTTTTATTTCTATATTTTTTCTGACCTTACTTGGAAATTCAGTTTAGTTTTAGTTTTCCTTCATCGTGTATTTTTAGTTTCAGTTTAGTTTTTATTTCACAACGACATTTCTATTTTATTTTTATATATATTAGTTTCAGTTTTAGTTTTAGTAATTATGGCATGGAGCACCTACAGAGTTAGTTTTGTGTCACAATCAGACAGAACTGTACACTTAACAGATTTGGATATGAGTTTAATGTTAGTGGAAGCTTACTACACTACATGGTTTACTATCTGGTTTTGTTTTTGTCTAATAAAAACAAGCATAATCAAAACTAGACACTGAATATGAACAATTTTACACAATTTTATAATTTTTAAAATATTTTCTCATGAAAATCACAGGGGCTTAGGACGAACAGGGCTCTTAGACTTGAATAAGTGTTCAGACCCCACCTAGCTGTATTGAGGGAAACAAAGAACAACAAGCATGTAGTGTCAAGGTTAGGGGCAGTGAGTCTTGAATAGACCACCATAAAGGACACTAAACCCATAATGAGCAGAGCAAGAGCAGGTAACAGGAGTACGGACAGGCATAAAACAACAGAGACAGAGTCTGAAATTAAGAACAACATATACATTATCTAAACCTGTTTATCCAGAGTAGGATTGCAGGAAATCTGGAATCTACCCCAGCAGGCTTGCATGCAAGGCAGGAAAAATCCCTGGTGTGCAATATGTATGATAAGGCTGATGTTAAGAACAAAAAGAATTGTTTATTATTTCAACTATCTATTTTGAAGAGAGAGAGAAAAACATTGAAAAAAGGGAGACAAATATTTTAAAATATAATTCTGCTAATGGATTACTTTCACAATAGCAGGTATTTTGAGTTGTGAATAGGAACTAAAAAAGATAAATTAATAAATATGGAACAAATACAAAAACCCATTATTATGTTTAGTTTTTCATCACTTGTCAGACTCTCTACCTTTGTTTGTATCGCTTCGTTGTTAAACAATGTTTTTAAAGCAAAAGTGATTGATCAGCAACAATATGCTGATCTTGTATGATGACCTAGTCAGTCTCTCGATCAGTGCTGTTTTATTTTCAAAAACCAGGAGTGCTCTCCCCTCGACTTTCTTGTATACTCCGATATGGGGATGGATATTTGAGGAGTAAACCGCAAGACAATGATTATATTTTTTTATTATGTACATTAAGGAATCATCAACAACAAATCCAATTAATAATATATTGAACAATTATTATGAAAATAAAGTTGAATAAATCAGACTCAAAGTACCACTTCCGGGTGATGGATTTGGCCCAAAAGTTAATACAGATCTATAATTGTGGTGTAACAACCACATGCCAAATTTCATCCATCTATCTAGTTGCGTTTTTGAGTTTTATAGTGTTTACACACACACACACAATTCCAAAAAACAGTATTGTTGGACACTGGTTAGTCTATAATGTCAAGATTCATCAAAATATCGAGGTCGAATTTTTTCATGATTACTATACTTTCTCTATAGTTCGTATATGAGAAAGTAAAAACGATTTCTCCTGTGCAAAGTGGCAGGTGAATTGCTGTCAACAAAAAGCAGACACCTGGGAAATAAACTGAAACATTACTCACTCGTGATTTATTTGTCCATATGGTAAACGTTTTGTTGACCAGCACATTCTGATTTCAGCCGTTTGAATTACATCTTGATATACAACAAGCACAAAGAAAGGCGGCATGCAAATCGCTTTCTATTTCACACGCTTTACGCACCCGCACTCAGCTTGCTCTGTCACCGCAAATGCTTTGTGAACAGCCGCCCTCTTTCACCAGCCGCCGTTCACTGGATGAATATATGCGGGCAGCTTGTGGTGGATGACTTTCTGTTTTAGTCTTTAACCCTTGTAAGTTTTAACTCTAACGGCAAGAATATTCATTCAAAAACGAAAACTAAAAATATTTTAGTAAAATTATTATTTTATTTCAGTTAGTTTTTCCAGCAACGTTAATAGTATCGTTTAGTTTTAGTTATTCATTTAGGTTTTGTTAATTATTTTATTTCAGTTTACGAAAATGTTTTTTTAATAATAGTTTCAGTTTTGATTTTAGTTTTCGTTAATTATAATAACCTTGGTGGGAGATCACCAGTACAGTGGTGAGCATTCCTGATTTGTATATAGCTGAACACAACAATCATAAGGACTAGATGCTACCACCTATGAACATACTGGTAAAAATTGAACACTGTTATGAGGAGGATGATATCAAATGTCAGCTAGAGAAGCAAAATTTCTGAAAAATTTTAAATGGATTTCTGAAAACAGAGATCACTCACAACACAAAAATGTGCCTGAGTAATTATTATTTGTTTTATGTTACGATTTCTTTTTGATCCAGGTAAACAAGTGAAGGAGCAAATACTTGCTTTAGATTATAAGCCATAATTAGCCTAAACAATGATCTAAACATACATGGCAATTACATGTAAAAAGTGATTTGACTTTTTTTTCCCTTTTATCATTCTTATGATGGTTTTTATATTGCTTTTGCTGCTATATTTGTGTAAACATTGTCAAGCTTGGGCAGAATTGCATGAGAGACAGGATGTTGACACCAGACTTCCAAGGGAAAATAACTTTATTGCTGAGAAGCCAGGAACAGTCTCAAGACTTTATTCAAAATAGGAGTTTTTCTTCAGCACATAAGTCATGAGCAGTGACACAGGCAATCGTTCTGCTTTAGTTCCCTTCTTTAGTCTAAAAGAACACAAAGCCTTCTTCCTCAAGCAGGTTAAGTGGGTGGGAAACACCAGCTGTGGTAGATACAGTCTAGAGAAAAGAGGACAGGAGAGTGAGCAAAAGGGCAGGGCAGGTCAGAGCTCAGTTTTAAATGTTCTAAAATACAGAGCGGCGAATATGTTACGCGATAAGTGGGCAGTTGATCCTACAGAGGGCAAGTAAAGAGTGTGCTTGCTTCCCAATGAAATACTGTCTAATAGGCAGTTTTTGAAGGGGAGTTGTGCTAGTTTCCCAATGGTTTACTGTTTAACAGAGTGTCAGCACGTAGCTGCCATTTCAACTTTGTGAACAAAGCGTCATTCCAAACCAGGCTGTGCCAGACAGACAGGACATCTGCACTGATGTGTGCTGAACTTGGACGATGAAGGACAATAAAATCGAAAGGCTGTAAACTAATGAACCACTTAGTGAACCGGGAGTTTGTATCTTTCTATCTGTAGAGCCACTGGAGTGGTGCATGATCAGTCACCAAGGTAAAAATCCAAACCCCTAAGTAATAACAGAGCACTTCCAAAGCCCATTTAATTGCCAGACATTCTTTCTCAATGGCTGAGTAATTATGATCCCTGGGAAGCAATTCGCTATTCAAATATGCTCCCCACCAACGAAAAATTGAATTAGGTTAGCCCCCAAAACAAATGCACTCGTATACATCTGCAGAAAGGATTCTTAGAAAAAAATTTGGATTTCATAAAACAGGGTATGATGACAAAAAGTCCGAAAAGGACCTTTCACAATCAAAAGACCAGACAACATTACGTCTCTTTCAGCCCTTTGTCAGGTCAGTTACAGGTACAGCTCTATGCGCAAAATTCAGGATGAACCTCCTATGATAACCAGCAAGACCTAGAATGGCACAAACCTGCTTTTGTGTTTCCTGACCTGGACATGCAAGCATCTCACCTAACTTTTTCAACGTTGGTCTAATCAAAACTTTCCCCATAGAATATTCCAAATAATGCAGATCCAGTTTACATTTAGTGATAGCTGTCAACCCAGCCAGCCTGAAGCTGTCAAGCTCTGCTTGCAGGTGTTCTAGATGTGTCTGCCATTCATAACTGAAAATGACCACATCATTGAGATACACTCCAGAATATTCAGAACGGGGACGCAAAATTTGATCCATCATACACAGTAAAGTTAAAGGCGCACCATGAAGTCCAAACAGGAGCCTATTAAATTTGAATAATCAGTCTGGGGTGGCAAATGCAGTCTTCTCCTTCACCTCATCCTGCACTGCATCCTTACATTTCTTCTGTATAGGATACAGAAGCATTTGTACTTTGACTCCAGGCTCAGTTACAATTTTGTTTTCAACAATTTTAGTCAGACCAGGCATGGATGAAAAGACATCAGTGTTCCTCCCGTTCAGAATCAGCAACTCAGCCTTCTTAGTGTCCCTTAAATCATCACCAATGGCAATAACTCAGTCTAAGAGACTGCAGTGGCAGGGGTTAACATCTCATTAGAGTCATGCCACTCCTTCAAAAGATTAACCTGTAAGATCTGAACAACATTTTGCCAGCCAAGTATCCTAACCTTATCATTCACAAGGCTCATCCGCTACCCTACTACAACTGGACCCTGCCATTTCGTCAGAAAATTAAATGGGTCAGATGCGATCAAAACAAGTACTCTAACTTCTTTATAGAATTTGCAGAGTTTTTTTCTATCATGATGATGTTTTAGTGCTTCTTATTCATACTGTTGATGCTCCACTGCGATAAAGGACAATTCAGAAATTTGGTCCTGCAGTAAAACAACCAGACTGACAAATTTTTCTCTAGAGAAGACAGGAGAGTGAGGAAAAGGAAACAACAGAGCTCAGTTTTAAATGTTCTAAACATCTTATGACAAGCACTTTTTTGCGGTAAGTGTGCAGCTGATCCTGCAAACTGCAAGTAAAGAGTGTGCTCGTTTCCCATTGAAATACTGTAATAGGCTGTTTTCAAAGGGCAGTTGTGCTAGTTTCCCATTCATTTACTGTTTAACAGAAGTGACAGTGTGCTGCTGACAGCAGCAGGTGAAAGGAATACACAGCAGACCAGCCACTGAGCTGTCTCTGCGCAGCTGCCACCACCATCAGAGACAGGGAATAGTTGGTGACACCAGTCATAACATATTTACCAGTATGTACATTGCTTCTAGATATCAATTTATATTTGTTTTACTTCCACAGTGTTTTGCTGTATTGATTTATTGAAACTGTATTATCACAGTGATTTGTGCATATTAGTGATTGTTAAAAAAAGTTGTTTAAAAACAAGAGGATGCTACTAATACAAACATGACCACACAAATGGAAGCACCACTAATGTACGTAAGCAGTAATATACAGTAATAATACAAGTGAGACAGAACAGAGTATTACAAATAAAATGACTGGATCACAAATAGTGTTTCCATCAAGCTCCATGTTAATTGCAAAGAATACAGACTTTAGGGTTTTCTCAATCACCGTTACATTAATTAATTGACTAACTGCTGGATGCCCACATCTAGCTACAGAAAAACCCTTCCAGTTAGTCAAGGGTACCTACCTCTATTATACTGGCTGCTCATTCCATTAGCTACTGTTTCTCTTTTAAACCATTAAATAGAATTCTGGATATGTTTTTAGTCCGTCATATATTGTCTTTAAAATTTTTCTAACATATAGCCAGCCTCACAACCATCTTGTACAGGATGTGTTTGATGGTCAGATCGTCTAGTAATGAGTGTTGAGCAAAATAATGTGACATTATGTGACACTTTAACATTCCAAAACCCATACTCACCTTATACAGTATATGCATTCAATACCTCTTTTCTTTATTTAACATTTACCCACTTAAACAAAAACAAAAAAAATCTAAGACCATTCATGACTGCCACTGTCTTATTTACAAAGTCTCTGGCTGCATTATGTTTATCTCTAGTCATAGTAGTCATGTGTCTCTGACCTTGAATAAATTTTTCAAATATACTTCACCTACAGACTCTGTTTATATTTAACTTGCTTAGACTTTGATATAATATCTGGATTTCCTAATACATTTTTCCTTTTTTTGTTTGGACAGTTTTGACATTGTCTCCAAGTCCTTGAACTACAATTTTACAAATGTAAATACATGCTTTAAAAATTCTCTTGCCACTGTTACCTTCTGAAATGCTCATACATGGTCCCACTTTCAAAGTGGGGGTTGTGCGAGTATACTAGTGAGAGGTGAATATGTATTTTGCGCATGGCTGAACATGCAAAGACATGACATGTGCTCTTCTGAGAGCTCCTCCTATTGTGAGAGTGCAAGGAAGGTTAAAAAAAAAAAAAAGTGTTCATGTCACAGTATCATAACAAAACAAATACAGCATTAACTCAAAAGTTATACAAAAAGACAATTTAGCTAGCACACACCAGCAAAATATCGAAGTATTTACTGTACATAAAAAATATTTAAACGAAACCTTACAAAAATACATCAATAATTGATAGTTAAAACTTATTTTGTAAGTATATTTTGGACCTAAGCCACTTTATCAGTTTTTCTTATGAGTGATCATTAAGTTTAAGTTTTACAAGGCATCTTTAAAAATTATCGCTTAACAAAGATATTGACAATATTAAAGTAGAATTATCAAACATTATGTTGAATATTAAAAGAAAAGCACAAAAAGGAAGTAGAATTTAATAAAGCATCATAAATACTAAGATATGACTTTCTATCAGCAAAGTAATTTTTTAAATCAGAAGATGTATCAAAAAAACAATTCAAGTAAAAAAAAGTATATATCAATATTATTAAACATGCAGTATTAAAAAAATGTGTGTAATTATGAAGTTCTACATTAGTATTTCAAAATATTTTAGCAAGGACTACAGGACATCAAAAAGAACCAATAGTAAATTAGTGTGTTAGCATTATAAAGTACACTGATATTTCATAGCAACTTCACTGCAACAAACATAATTAACATAAAAAAACAATGCTCCAAACTGTAACAATATTACTTCCCATTAAGATATTTAACATAAAACAGTGAAACAAAGAGAAGTGAAGACCTCAGACCTATTTACTGGACTGAAAGAAAATGGATATATCCAGAAAAAATTAATCAAAATCAAAGGTCTCTAGGGAGGGCCCACCAGCAGTTCAGAGAAGGAAGGCTTCATTATTAGCACAGCTAAAAGACTGCCTTAGCCAAGTCAAACAGTATAATTGGAGAATATGCCAGTAAAGACCCTAAACTTAAAGCAGCCCTGGAACAATATTTTTGAGCTCTACTTAGAATGGGAAAAATACTTCAGTGGCTGAAGGTCCTTCAATAAGCTACTGCTTCAATAAGTTACTATATACAATATTAAATTTCAATAATTTTAAATGCAATCATGAGACAAAAGTCTATTTTATTAAGTACATTTTGACATTTAAAGGGATGTATTGTTGCCGCAATGGTTAATGTTAAATGCCCACAGATACTTACTCGGTTTGTGTCCATAGACATTCATGTCAGGCTACCTGGTCACTCTAAAAGGGCCTTGCATGTGAGAAAGTATTAGTGTGCGTACCCTGGGGTAGACATGGGGAACATATCCAAGGCTGGTTCATGCCTTACGCTTCTTATCTAATACCATAACCAGTATTTTAAAAAAAGTGAGTCTAGAAAATGGAGGCATGGACTGTTAAAAGATTAAACATTTAGAAACTGTCCTTGCACTATCTTATAGCGCCTTTTCATACTTATGCCTAAGAATAACCAGGATCAGAGCTCTTTGATGTTAGAATATACACAAAAGAAAACATTTTACACAACTCACAAAAGAAAACTTCCCTAACTGACTGGACAAATTACAACAACCGAAGAGGTAAACTAGCAATCATTTCATAGCTTTAACTAAACCTCATTTTATTTGTGCCTTAGTTTAAGCACACATACTGGAAAACGTATTTTAATCTCATTCTCAGATTAAATTATGTTCACTGTTATCACAATTTTTAATATCCAGAACTACCTATATTTCAAGATAAATTAATTTGCTTTTTAAATCCCTTAATTGTTTCTGCCAATAGCTGTGCATCAATACAAAAGGTAACACAATAAAACTTTTTCAGCATTATTTCTGCCATGTGAATATAACCTTCATCAAAAGATTACCTCCAAAAACATTTAGAAAATATTTCTATGGTCCAAAACTTTTTACTAAATTTTATAATTTCCAAACTGGAAAACAAAAAAACAGGTAAAACCAAAAGGCTTTACTTAAACAAAGAACTGGAATCCAGGCTTTACACAGATTCTGCTGAAAACCAACAGCCATTTGTTCCCCCATGACCAGGGCTGGAAAACACTGCACTTTAAATTAATTCAGGATCTTGCCTCATACAAAGGACAGCATACAAGATCTTAAGAAAGAAGGTATTTTTCTTTAAACTGAACCACTCAGAAGATATTATAAAAGTGCCACCTACAGGAAAACTAATAAAACTGCATACCTGTATATATTTTGATCAGACTCCCTCTGTAACTATTAAAAATCAGTTTCTGAACAATACAACAAATGTAAATTTTATTTAGGGTAGCTTATCAATAAATTGATAATATTTTTAAATATCTTCCAAAATGAAGATGCAAACAAGGCAACAAAAAGTAAAACTAACAGTGCCTTCAATTAACCTGGACACACTTTTTTAAAACTATTACACAATTAAAAGATATTCCTGCTGATTTTATATCACTGCACAACTTGGCCATTTGCGTGTGGCAGTTTTACAGTATTTCCAAATTCCCTTCATTACTGAAAATTTCAGACAGTGACTGTTTTCAGGCTTTCACTCAAAATCTAATATTAGATAAAGGGGACCAATGTAAGCTAATAACATTATTACTGTGTGAAAGCATAGTTATCCTTAAAGTCAATAAATGGCTGTACCAACCTTAGATACAATGACTGCTACCGGTCACTTCCTATAAATTCCACATCAATCTTTCACATCACTGTGGGGGAATTTTTGCCCCATCTTTCTTGCAAACCTGCTTCATGTAAGAACTGTACATAGGCTGTTGAACATGAACTGAAAAAATCCAAATCCTACCACAGCATCTCAATTAGATTTAGGGCTATGTTTTGATTACGCTCATCAAAATCATTGATTCTTCTTCACTTCAGACATTCTTTTTAGATTTGAGTTTCTAGTTTGAATTACTGTCTTTGTGCACAACTCACGGATGGATGACTGGACATTTTCCTTAAAAATGTTCTAATAATGAGCAGAACTTACAGTTACTTCAGTTAAGGCAGGATGTCTGGGTCCTGAAGCAGCAAAATATCCTCACATGTTCATCACCATGTTTTGACAGTTCCTATGATGTTCTTTTTTTCCTATATTTTAATTTTATCGAATTTTTTAAAAACAAATAACACTCCATACACATAACTCGAGTTTTACAAAAAGGAAAAAAAAAAAAAAAAAAAGGTTTGAAACAAATCAACCCCCACCCCTGAGAAAGAGAGCCAGGCCAGCGGTATAACACTTCATGCTAGTAAATAGATAAAATAATAAATGAAAAGAGATAAATGGAGTAAAAATAGGGGAGAGAACCTGCTTCCTCAATTTAAATGTTTATTCTAAAATGTTATTGATTAGATCCTGCCAGGTTTTGAAAGAGTTTTGTACATATCCTCTAAGTGCGAATTTGATTTTTTCCAGTTTCAAATAGTATATAACATCAGTTACCCACTGGTTTAGAATAGGAGAGTTAGACTTATCTGGCTCAGTTGGAAGAATCCTATGTACCAATAGTGCAGTAAAGGCAATTACAGTTTGTTTCTATGGTGTAGTGTTTTTGCTTCAAACCTCACATAATGGGACCCATGTGGTCTAAAAAGTTCCACTTTTATGTCAAATTACCATAGAAAATCACCCCAAAATGAGAGTTGTTCAGGTGCCTCCTGGTAAATGATAGATAAGCATTTGTGTTCTTCTTGGTTTCCGCCTTTCTGCTTGCCAATTAAGCATATATTTTTATACTTCCATTTATGTTTCTAATTGTGCAGTCATGAACTTTTATGAACATTCATGGAGGCAACAGAAAATTTTTACAGTTTTTATATATATATATTTTTAGGATCCTTTGTAACTAAGTGAGGTTAATACTAATTGGGATTGGCTGTAACCAAGCCTGGCTGTGTTAAACCACACGATTCCAATTATCCTGTTAGTATCAGTGATTTGACTAGGGAACAGTTACTTTTTCATACAATGTCAGTTGCTGCTGAATAATTGCTCTGTTAGAATGAGTAGGATAGGTTAACAAGGAATGACTGGATTTCATCGCTTGCAATATCTCACTGTTATTCCTTTGGGGATGACTGACTACCAATATGAAACAAAGATATGAAACAAACAACAGGGCAATCCAGAATAAACAACAAGATAGTGTGTGGCTCCAACAGGTATGATGGCACATTGCTTCTGCTGCTTACTAGAGGCAGCATGACCATGCAAGAAAACATCAAGCATATCTTGCTGCCCATCACTTTTAACTAACTAGCTAAATCTCTGGACATTTGTAAATCAGACTGTGCTGAAAACATTCTTCAGACATCTTCCATGGAGTCCTTTCTCCTTTGAAACTGCACAAAGCTTTATAAAATTGTAACAACACCAAATACCTATTTTATGTTATGAAACATTGCCACTTGTTTTTTAAGCCATGAAGTTGTACCCAGTACTAACCCCCCCTACATTAAGTTTTTAATTAGACCAATAAATATTTACTCTGCTCTGGCATCATTTCTTACCTCATATTAGTTTCTTGCCTTTTGCACCATGTACTTCAAGGTACAATTATTATTTAGTTGCAGACATCTCTAATTCAAACTGAATAGAAGGCGTGAGATTGAGGAAAAACTCTTATGACTGAGGGAATGTTATAAATTTCCAGTAGTTTTCTTTCTAAACACAAGCAACTATGCACAGAAAATGTCTGCATTTTGTAGACTATTTTTTACTTAAGTTTACTTTGTTTCATTTATCACACTAAGCACCATTTATGGATTCAAACTTATGATTTATCATGGATGTGAAGGTTACTAATTAATATTAATAGAAGCTAAATGCTTATGTGAACAGTATAACTTGATGGAAAGCATAAAAAACAAAAGTGAAGAAGTGCTACTTCAAAATTCTGGGATTTGATTAACACTTCATTTTTAATTTAACACAGGAATAAATTGTCATTAAAACTCTAAATTCCATTAAAATGTATACCAGTTTGTACTTGTACAGTTTATCTGAAACCATACCATACTTACATGTATTTGTTCCACTGAGGCTTTCTTGAAAAGTGGCCTATAAATTGGAAATGTACTGTTTATTGTCTTCTCTCAATTAAATCAAGGACACACTACCTGACTTGGCAAGGGTCATAATGAACCACTAGTAAAGCTTGAGCAGTCAAATTTACCTAACTCAATAACTAATCTAATTTCCAATTAAAAAATTATATTTATAGCAGTAAATTCTACAACACGTGCACTGTTAGTAGACAGAATTCTGTGAACAATTTCCCATCTTCACTCTTATGTATTAAATAAGGCAATGAGATTTAGATTGCTCTTTTCTCTCACACTAACGCAAACACAACTGCCAAAGAAATGTAAACTTTCACTGACAGTTCATGATAACGTTCTATCTAGCCAGTGGTAAATGGAATAAAAAAAAAATGAAAAAAGAAAAATTTTCCTTTTTTTACAATGGCCCCAAGAGGTGCTATACAATACTTGTTTAAGATTAACATAAAAGCAATAACGCTAGTAATAAAGAAACAAACACAGATAACAAACACTCATGAGTTAATTCTGAAATATATTGCTGCTTAGAAGCTTGATCATACTGAAAAAATAAGATAATATGAAAATATTTTTATAACCAATTCTATCTGACATGATGAGCTGCAATTTTGTGAAATTAATAAAAAAAATTACAGTAAGTAATAATGGCCAATCAATTCATCCATCAATTCACAGATATTTAGAATCTGCTTATTCCAACAGGGGATCGCAAAGTTATTGTTCACAATGTGGGATCCAACCCCTGGTTCTGCATCAGGCCATCCCAGGGCCCACTGATGCATATAACCACTGTCACACACGTGTGTTTAGGAGACAGCTAAAGGGCTTAAATACAGGTAGTTCCATGCCAGACCAGGGGGGGCGGAGTGCACTAATTTTCCCTCTCGATCTTTTACAGACCATTCTAGGGAAATCCCACCCAGCTCTGGGGCAGCCACTGACGTCACTTCTGGTTCCGGTCGGGATGACATCACTTCTGCTACTGGCCTTTAAAGCTGCCATCTTGCTACCTGGAAGTCAGTTCTGTTTTGGACTCGATTGAATGAACATGTCTCTGTTATTTAATAGCTTTTGCAGCCATAAACGATTAAATGGGTGGCTGCCCCAAACCTTCTCGATGTCTTTTGGTCGTTCTTCTGACACCACACTAGTCAAACAAATATGAGAAGTCAATCAAATTAACCTGAACATTTTTAGGATCATGAAGATAAATCAAAATGACTCGAATAAACCACACAGACATCAGGGAGAAATTGCAGTTTCCATACAGTCTGAGTCAGCGATATTCACCATTCTGCCCAAACATTCAATATGATTCAGTTTATTCTGACAGAGTGCACTTTACTGAAAAAAAAATACTCTTTAGGCTTATACGAACTTTACAAATAAAAATAAGTAACAAAGAAGTAAACTCCATGCTACACATATATATTAGAACATGTATCTATTTAAATAAAACAGTAATAACCAAGATCAATTTACTCTGGACAAAATGTAATAAACATGATACTAGACAGAACTATGTTAATTGACAATGGACGAGAAGAAAATAAATTCTCTAATGGATATCTTTCTTATAAGAAATAAATACTGTATCTCTAAGTGGGAGATTTACAGTCTTTAGAAATAAGAAATGAAAGTGTCTGCCCTGCATAAGCCAAATGTCTATTCCTCCGCTCCAGGGCAACCAACATTACTATAGCATATGATGGAGTCTATGAAGGAAAAGGCACTGAAATTTAGACATTAGCATTAAATTGTATGTATTTAGTAGTATTACAGTACAAGATAGAAAGGATAATACAAAAGAGAGCAAAAAATAACCAGTCTAAGTTCTTAATTCTTTAAAAGAAACTCCAAGAAAGGTTAAAATTTGAGTAAACAGAAATCAAACCTCATAGATTATAGCAATACTGATAATTCTGAAATAGTTACATTTTTTCCCCAATTTGAAATCAACAAATTATTGAAAGAATTTGAGCATTTTACAATACAATCTGGAAACTGGTAAGGGTACTGATATGAGATGTTGCATTTTACTATCATTACATTCATTTTAAATAATCACAGTTGAACTTAGACACAACTACCTGAATTCGGTGGAACTGAATTTTTTTGTTTCTGAAAACTGTATTAAAAATGTATGTATATCTACCATTTTTAAAAATGACATTTTCTGTTAAGCAAAAAACTTACTTAAAGCCTACTACATGAAGCACTATTATATACCACTTTGAAAATACAACAACAAAATTAAAGATAATAAAAAATCAGCACAATAAAACATTTTACGATATAAAAAAAGGAGGTGAAATAAGAGCAGGACAACAATCCTGTTTCAGGACAACATTAGGAACATCAAAGGAAACTTTTATACTAGTAGGTATAACCTGAGAACACCTCATTTCCAGCAGGAGAAAAAGAGCCAGCTTAGAAAAATGGAATACTATGGTACAGGAAGATATCAGGAAATGGGAGGGAGTGTGTCAAAGGTCCAGGGCTGACTTAGGAGGTCAAGGAGCGTGGAAGACATGAAACTTTCTTGAAAGAAGATTAACTCAGTCCGAGTTATGCAAGTTAAAATCCTTTTAGTATTTGTTTCCTTCTGTGGACTACAATACTCTCTCATTCACCAGTCAATCTGTATAACTGGATTAAGAGGAAAGATCACTGTGAAGGATCTGTGTAGAGAGGAGAAGCCATGGCCCAAATCCTCTCTGGGTATACAGGAGCCCAGAAGACAGGTACAAATAATGCCATGACAAGATCTTGACAAGACCTGCAGATAACATAGAGAAAAAGAAACAGAAACTGAAAGCTCATGTAAAATAAAAATAAATAAATAAATAATAAAAGCATTCTGTTTTGCATAATGTTTTATGGGCTTTGGAAGAAGGCTTTTTCCTTACATCATAAATATATCAGTAAAAGAGGATGTCATGATGCGGTCCTCCTCACTGAACACACTCTGCCAGAGGAGGCCTTTAAGAAGAAATGGATGAAATATGAAGATCTGGCACAAGACTGTATAGGCAAAGAGTGGCACACCTGACTGTTTAATGTGAAGGCTGAATGAGAAGGACTTTCTGGCCAATCAATGAAGAAATACTAGCAGTTGCTACTGACTGCAAGAGACAGAAAGACCACAATCAAAGACCCGGAAAGGCAGAAGAGCAAGCCATATTCTCACTCAGGAATAACAGAGACAAGTTAAACATTGATTGCCA
Organism: Erpetoichthys calabaricus; assembly: GCF_900747795.2. Classification (NCBI taxonomy): domain Eukaryota; kingdom Metazoa; phylum Chordata; class Cladistia; order Polypteriformes; family Polypteridae; genus Erpetoichthys; species Erpetoichthys calabaricus. Next base: position 150,392,491 of record NC_041399.2, on the reverse strand, counting down.
GCAAGTGAGCATCAAGGAGAAGGGTCAAAATCCCTGTTGAATTCTCGGTTCCATCTGATCACTGCCACTGTTGACTGAGGAGAGCACGAGGAGATGTACAGTATGAGTCTTAAATTAGAAAAGAAACAAAAAAAGGGAAAAACCCTATGTGTACTTTTTACAAGCAGCCTATACATTATTTAAATGTAATTGAACAATAAATAAGTTTTCACACTAGCTTTATAAAATGTGATATTCAAATTAACAATTATTATGTACAATAAAGTAAATGTGTTAATAGCAAAAATTTAATCATATACATACAAAATTGTTGTGCTGGAGCTGCTTCAGGGCTACGAACATTTTTGGACAATTTTTATACATGACCAGGAATTGTTCATGGAGCTACAGAGCAGGGGAATTGGAGCTTATGGCACAGTGAGGGTGTACACGAGACACATGCTTTCACAGTTGAAGTCAGACAGGCTGAAGTTGAAAAGAGGTGACAATGCGGTTTTCATGCAGGCGGAAAACTTGGTGGTAGTGGCATGGCACGATGTGAAACGGGTGACTTGTCTCTCTACAGTACACACTAACAATATATGTGAGAAAGTGCAGCAACAGACAATTGAAAAGGAGGCACCAGTGCAACACATACTGTAAGCAGTGCAATATGGCAATATATGCAATTGGCTGCTTTGAGTGATATCATACTTTGCCGGACTTTGCTGTGTAACATGTATGTGATATGTATGTGAAATCATAGTATGTGAAATCATATAGTATGCAGGCTCATACAACATGCAAGACAGTAACATTTGTCAAAAATAAATATTTTTTGTTGATTTGATATGTTAAACCATTGCTTTGTGTTCTTTTTTTAAAAAGTTATATTTTGGAAAAATATTCAGCCCTGAGAGAAAAGAAACAAAAAAATATTGCCCTAAAAGAGTTAAACAACTGCAAAACACAAAACTAGAAAATGTCTCCAGGCCACATGCAGATAAACACTGTTGACAAGCTGACATGTGAAGTGAAACTAACACTCCACTCCTCTGTTTATAATTCATCCTTTATTTCACTCTCTAAACTAAACAAAAAAGGAACCTGTGTTATTTATTTTTAGGAAAAATAGATATTTTTAGTGATCACTTTATTATGTATCTCTGTCTCAAAGCATGCTGTATTCTTATTTGCACCTCCAAGTTGGCTTATGCTCAATTTAGTGGGACACCAAGCTATTGCCAGTTAGTTGGTAGCAGATTAATATTTCTAATTGTTCACTCAATAAACATCTAAATGAGATGAAATCGGCTGCTTCATGTGATAACACATTCCATGTGCACTTATAGTTACAATATGGTAATCACTTTACTTTCAACAAAATGAACGGATGTAAAATCATTCAAGTTTGACTAAACTTGTTTTATCTTTTAATACAGGATTGTTTCCCGCTATAACCCTAGAATTGCAATGCACACGCCTATATTTCTTTGCGTGCTGCAACTTGATACAGTAAAGTCATAATTAGTAAAATCTTTTCTCATTAAAGACAATGGTTTCTGACTAATGATAAAGACTCCATTTTTGACAGAATGCTTAGGTATTCTGTTGATGTTTCTTTTAATGGCAGCAAGTACTTTTCAACAGATCTCTATATATATATAGAATCCGTCTGTCTGTCTGTCTATATGTCTGTCCGCTTTCATGAGAGAACTACTTAACCGATTTAGATAAGACTTTTTTTCTATAATTTGCTTGAACATTCTGGTTGATTCTGCAACTTCTCTCATTGTGCCAAGTATCATAGTTCGCTTGTGGCAGCAAGACTGGGAGAGATGTTACGGGCAGAGGGGGGAAAAAGTTATCAATTTGTGCTCAAATTATTTGACACGCTGTCTTGGACATACACTTCAATAAATACCGCTTTAGAACATAATGATTCAGTTCATTATCCTACAGAATTTTTAAATTTCATTAATCCTCCTGCGATGATGCCACCACCACAACTTAGTATTGAAAGTAAGAGCACTGATTATCCTTTTGAGAAACCTAAGCCCACCCAAACTTTGCAATGGTACCCGTCTCCAGATCTGTCATCTTCAGAACAACATCACAGAGGCGATAATCATCGTATGATGTGGCACTGGCAAGAGGGTTTTAATCCCTCGCATTCCTCTAATTGTGACAGACATCCCTTTCAATTCAAGAGATTACAGTTCCTGGTGAAGCTTTCCTTTGCAATGTCAATTAACAAGGCCCAGGGACAGACACTCAAGTTGGCAGGAGTTGATCTTAGCTCACCATGCTTCTCGCAAGGTTAGCTTTGCGTTGCTTTCTCCCAGGTTAGTTCCCCAAGAAACCTACATGTCCTCGCCCCTGATAACAAAACCAAAAATATTGTATATCAAGAGGCTCTTGGATAGCAAACCTATCAATATAAATTGTTCTCAAATTATTATCTTTTTTTTTTAATTGATTTTTAAAGTTTGTCCTGTTTCACTACTACATGGGCAGAGTCGCAGGGGACAACTAGTCATTATTAAAGAAAAGTCAATTAAGCAGTATTTTCTTTGAATAATTATGAAATTAAGACGTTCTTAATATAACACATTTACAGCTATACAAGGGGTTTGGTATCAATTGTTACAGGTTAACAAAGTATTGGTATGGACACATCCATAAATTATACAATTTTCAGTCTTGCAAAAACACACTCATATGTGCATATTCTTGTGATCGCTATACAGGCAGTCCCCGGGTTACGTATGAGATAGGGACTGTAGGTTTGTACTTAAGTTGAATTTATATGTAAGTCGGAACAGGTGCATTATTTTATCAAATGCTATTGTTGACCGACTGTAACCAAGTGCTCTGCCAATGAATGATGGAGTTTCACCTCTTTCTGACCTTTTTATTATTTCTACTTTATTTTCCATGGTTTTTTCTTCTTTACTATATCACCAGCACTTGCATCAGATTTGTGTTTCAGAGACATTGTTGAAGGGTGAAGACAAAAGGTAAAGATGAGCTCTTCTGCACAGCACTGTACAGCTATCATAGCAGGAAGGCACCAGTTGTCAACACGTCTGATGTATAGGGTGGTCCAGATCTAATTATGCAATTTTCATTACGCTATATCTTAGTTTATTACATAGAAAATCACTCGAAAAATCCCGGACCATCGAGAAGTGTGCGAACTGACGACATGAAGAATCATCTTCGCACCAAACTGGAATCGTCCCTACATAAATTAAAGTCATCCAGACGATCTGGATCTGCATAATTAGATCTGGACCACCCTGTACTGACAAGAGACAACTTCCTGCTATGTAACAGTACAAGCAGGCTTGCTATTGAGAATGAATGGGGGCAGCGAGGGGCGGTTCATCACCAGCCCACCTCACAGTCACCTCCACTACAGTATGCTGCCTGCAGCATACACAACACCACCGCCCCCATTCAACACACAGCCATCCGAGGCACACTACAATGCTACCCCCCTGCTGCCCCGTTCAGCCACAACCGGATCACCGCTTGCAGCATTACCAGCCGCGCACCTAGAACGAACGGGGCAGCTGTGGGTGGTGGGCGGGCAGTGAAACCACTTGCCGCTGGGAGCCACCGGAGGGACACTACACTGCGCGAGCAGCGAAATCGCCCCCCTCCAGTCTCCGCAGGCCGAAGATGACGGAGCGGCAGTTACTGAGTCGCATATGTCACAGCTGCGGCCCTGTTCGTACGTCATAGGTCGAATGTCCGTAACCTGGGGACTACCTGTAATAAACTGCAGCATTTTACATACAAGTATTTCATAGTAGTTCTACCTTACAGCGGAAAAAGTTTGAATGTTTCCCAGAATACACCTAATGCTAAATATACACACACATATGAATATAAATATTTATAAATAAATGTATGAATATATATATATATATAAAAAAGTTTCTATTTTAGGTGTGTGTTCAACATTTCTTGCATTTCCGGACATCCTACATTTACATAGATCGTTGTTGACATGGAACACAAAGGAAATGCATGTGTTTCAAATAATGATATATTATTTATCCTATACAACTCCAGGCACCTCACAGCCAGATAAACAAGGCTTGAGCTGGGAGAACTTTTTGCCCGAGTTGAGCTGCGGCATGAAGGGAGGATGGGATAGCAGGTTGCTTGCTGCTTGTGCTGATCGACACATTGACAAAACAAAAGACGGTAATGGAAAGGTACGAAGGAATTTAAGGTGGCCTGGGATTATGAGTTTTTTCATAGGCTTCAGAGATTCTAGTGCTAAAAAATGCATCTAATGTATCATTTCATTCTGTGTTCATAACTGTATTTCTAATGTCTTGTTTTCATTCTGTGTTCATACCTGTACTTCCATAATAAAAAAGTCACATTTAATGTCTCATTTTCATTCTGTACTCACACCTTGTGAGGATGCGGGTTCTTCTCCATGCTCCCCATGTTACTTCTGGGAGCCCTCGAACCCGACACCGTCAGTAATGTCACCGATGAGCTAGGCACTGAAGACATCAACCATGAAGCAGGGGGATGGTGCAAAAAGTGCAAAGTGCTTTTATTAAAAAATCAACAGAATCAAAGTGTTCAAATAAATAGTGCAGTGTCTCTCAAATAAGTCATTAATTAAATCTCTCTATTATAAAAAAAATCCTGGAGATAAACAGTAAGGTGTCGAGACGTGATCTTCACGTTAAGATCACGGAAGACAGTTAAAAGACCCACGAGGTCCTTAAACATGAGACATTGTGCCAAGAGATTGACCCAGGACCGCCTCACGATGACGTAGAACATGACATTCTTGCAAGACATGCCCTACTTACAATCAATATCAAATAAGACAACGAGGCAGCAAAACATTCAGTCTTGTGAAGGATTTGAGCACACACAGATCCAGGGTCTCAGCGCATATAAAGCATATAAGGGCAATGCGTTATAAATGAAACATCGATGACTAAGCGAAGAAGAAAGCAGCGCAGAGAAGAGAGACTCAAAACCGTTGGAGAGAAAAAAAGAGCAAAAAAGAAAAAATAATCTAGGTGCAAATTCAGAAAATAAGTAATTATCAGCCCGTAACAAGTGGAACTGAAACAAAGCTCATCCAATCAGGCTCAGAATCAAAAGACAGAGTAAAAGACAAAGTAGAACTTCATAAACATGTTCACAAACGTTGGCGCTATACACATGCAGAGCAGATTATGAAAGCAGTGGAATTCGAAAGGCTCAAAAAAAAAAAAAAAAATGTATGCTCGATACAAATGTGGAGAAAGTTAAAGAATATGAAAGTAGGAAAATTAGAAAGCATAAAAAAAAAAGTAAAGATTGCAGTAGCGCAAACAAACTGAAATTATTACTCGAAAAAGGGAAAATAATACCCACGGACCAAGTGTCACTGAAAAAAAAAAAAAAAAGCAGGACAAAGCGAGGTCAGAAATAAAAGAGTAGAAAACAAAGTAAAACGTCATAAAGAGGTTACAAAGCAAGGGGGGCAAACATATGCAGAGCAGGTTAGAGATAATGAAAACTGGAATTCAAAAGACTCAAAAAAAAAAAAAAACAAATAAAAAACAAAAAAAAAACATAGGTGCGAAACACATGCAGAGCAAGATACAGAATATGAAACCAGAAAAAAATGACAGTGTCAAAAAAAGAAAGTAAACATCGCATTAGCGCAAAAAAGAGAAATTATTACTCTGAGAAATAACTAAAAGGCGAATAGAGAGCGAATATATGGATACAGGTGATATGTCAGAAGTATGTAAATATTGTATGGCTTTGAAGTTTAAGTCAGAGAATTTCAAAAAACGTGTTTTACCTCACATACATTTATTGGTTACTTTGCAAAAAAAATTATTAACTGCTGATGATGTAGATCAAAGAGTGATAAAAATGTAGGTATAACAGTCAATAACTTTGTATAATATTAATGTTTACCCCACCCCCCGAGTGGAACTGAAGAGTCGCATAGTGTGGGGGAGGAACGATCTCCTCAGTCTGTCAGTGGAGTAGGACAGCAACAGCAGTCTCTCGCTGAAGCTGCTCCTCTGGCTGGAGATGATACTGTTTAGTGGATGCAGTGGATTCTCCATGATTGACAGGAGCCTCCTCAGCGCCCGTCGCTCTGTCACGGATGTCAAACTGTCCAGCTCCATGCCTACAATAGAGCCTGCCTTCCTCACCAGTTTGTCCAGGCGTGAGGCGTCCCTCTTCTTAATGCTGCCTCCCCAGCACACCACCGCGTAGAAGAGTGTGCTCGCCACAACCGTCTGATAGAACATCTGCAGCATCTTATTGCAGATGTTGAAAGACGCCAGCCTTCTAAGGAAGTATAGTCGGCTCTGTCCTCTCTTGCACAGAGCATCAGTATTGGCAGTCTAGTCCAATTTATCATCTAGCTGCACTCCCAGGTATTTATAGGTCTGCACCCTCTGTACACAGTCAGTCACCTCTGATGATCAAGGGGTCCAGGTGGGGCCTGGTCCTCCTAAAATCCACCACCAGCTCTTTGGTTTTGCTGGAGTTCAGTTGTAGGTGGTTTGAGTTGCACCATTTAACAAAGTCCTTGATTAGGTTCCTATACTCCTCCTCCTGCCCACTCCTGATGCAGCCCACGATAGCAGTGTCGTCAGCGAACTTTTGCACGTGGCAGGACTCTGAGTTGTATTGGAAGTCCGATGTATATAGGCTGAACAGGACCGGAGAAAGTACAGTCCCCTGCGGCGCTCCTGTGTTGTTGAGCACAATGTCAGACCTACAGTTCCCGAGACGCACATACTGAGGTCTGTCTGTAAGATAGTCCACGATCCATGCCACCAGGTATGAATCTACTCCCATCTCTGTCAGCTTGTCCCTAAGGAGCAGAGGTTGGATGGTGTTGAAGGTGCTAGAGAAGTCCAGAAACATAATTCTTACAGCACCACTGCCTCAGTGCAAGTGGGAGAGGGATCGGTGTAGCATATAGATGATGGCATCCTTCGCTCCCACCTTCACCTGGTATGCGAACTGCAGAGGGTTGAGGGTGTGGCAAACCTATGGCCTCAGGTGGTGAAGCAGCAGCCACTCCATGGTCTTCATCACATGTGACGTTAGAGCGACAGGCCGGAAGTCATTCAGCTCACTAGGACGTGATACCTTTGAGAATGGGGTGATGCAATATGTTTTCCAAAGCCTCGAGACTCTCCCCTGTTCCAGGCTCAGGTTCAAGATGCACTGTAGAGGACTCCCCAGCTCCAACGTACAGGCCTTCAGCAGTCGTGGCGATACTCCATCTGGACCCGCTGCTTTGCTGGCATGAAGTCTCCTCAGCTCTGCTTACCTGGGCTGCTGTAATTGTGGGTTGGGGGAAACTCTCTCCTATGCTGTTATCAGTATAAGGATGTGTGGAGGGTGCAGTACTCTGAGGTGAGAGTGGGTTAGGATGGTCAAACCTGTTAAAGAAGTTGTTTATCTGGTTTGCTCTCTCCACGTCTCTCTCGATAGTGGCACCCCGCTTTGAGCTGCAGCCAGTGATGATCTTCATCCCATCCCACACTTCCTTCATGCTGTTATTCTGCAACTTCTGCTCCAGCGCCGCCCTGAGCTGGACTTGGAGTTCCTTCTGCGCGCGCTTCAGCTCATGCTGATCACCACCTTTAAAGGCCCTTTTCTTCTGGTTCAAAAGGCCCTTGATGTCACTTGTAATCCATGGCTTGTTGTTAGCATAGCAGCGTACAGTTCTTACTGGAACTACAATGTCCATACAGAAGTTAATGTAGTCAGTAGTGCAGTCAACAACCTCCTCAATGTTCTCACTATATGATCCCTGTAGGATATCCCAGTCCGTAGTTCCAAAGCAGTCTCTCAGAGCCTGCTCTACCTCAGGGGACCACTTCCTGAATGAGCATGTGGTTGTATGTAGCTCCCTCACTCTTGGTTTGTAGTGAGGCTGAAGCAGAACCAGGTTATCATCTGCTTTCCCAAGCGCAGGCAGCGGGGTGGCACTGTATGCGTCTTTAACATTTGCATACAGTAGGTCAATAGTCCTATTTCCCTAGATGTTACAATCCACATACTGGGAGAAGGCAGGTAATGTTTTGTCCAGCGTCACATGGTTGAAGTCTGCAGCGATCAGCACAAGCGCCTCGGGGTGCTGCGTTTGTAGTTTAGCAACAGCAGAATGGATGACATCACCCACTATCTCCACGTCTGCCCGAGGAGGGATGTAAACAATAACAACAATGATGTGTCCATACTCTCTGGGCAAGTAATAGGGACGCAGACTTGCGGCCAACAGTTCGATGTCCCTGCAGCAAGTTGAGATTTTGACGTTTACATGTCCAGAGTTGCACCACCTTGTATTCACATAGACAGCAAGTCCTCCTCCTTTCCGCTTCCCGCAGGTATTTGCATCTCTGTCCGCTCTAACTGTGCTAAACCCAGGTAGCTCCACATTAGCATCTGGGATGTTAGTTGTTAGCCACGTTTCACAAAAACACAACAAACTGCATTCTCTGTAGGTCCTGACATTTTTCACCAGCGCAGCCAGTTCGTCGATCTTATTTGGTAGTGAGTTCACATTTCCCAGGATCACAGAAGGCACCGAAGGCTTGCATCTCTGTCCGCTCTAACTGTGCTAAACCCAAGTAGCTCCACATTAGCATCTGGGATGTTAGTTGTTAGCCACGTTTCACAAAAACACAACAAACTGCATTCTCTGTAGGTCCTGACATTTTTCACCAGCGCAGCCAGTTCATCGATCTTATTTGGTAGTGAGTTCACATTTCCCAGGATCACAGAAGGCACCGAAGGCTTGTATCGCCACTTTCTCATTAGCCGCTTGGCTTTTAGCTTAGCGCCGGCTCTGCTGCCACGATAGGACTTTCTTACCTCGTCGGGTAAATAGGCAACCACACCGGCATGGGCATTTGTTCTCAGTGCTTGAAGTTGACTATTTGAATAGATGAGTCTCGGCGTGTAAAAATCCATGTCCAAGTAGTAAAAAGTGTCCAGGGAACGAGTCCACATAAAAGAAAGTGGTAGGAGTGGTCAGTGAAATAGAGAAAAAGAGAAAAAAAAGGTAGAAAGATAACGTTATACACGGAGCTGCTGGAAAGGCGGCCACTCGCAGCGGCGCCTGAGTCATATATAATGAAAATGAAATAGCAACAATTCAAAGAAAAAAAAAATCTTAAAAATGTGTATCTGGAAACCAAACACGGGGGTTGGCGAGCGAAGCGAGACGGGGCGAAGCCCCCTAGTAATCCATAAAAACAAGTGAACTGTGGAGGTTAAAAACACAGTAGAAAAATCCTTTTAAAACAAGGTTAAAAACAATGGCTGGAAGCAGTCTTTTCTTAAAACTCCAGTTCTTTCTTCTCCCTTACTGGCGGCTCCCCTGCTTCTCCCCTTCTCCCCTAAATGTGAATTTCCGATTGGGATCAATAAAGTAACTATCTATCTATCTATCTACAGGCCCACAACAGGTTGGTCGCCCTAGCAGCAAAATGCAGTTCCCTTCGATACTGGTCCGGTAGCCCTCCGATCCCTGACTACGTCAGGCTCCAGCCGGACCGAGACTTGGGTTCCTTCCCCAGTGGCCAGGGCACTCGTGCTGGGGCTGAACACACCCAAAGCCTCCTCGACTCCGCTTCCTTCAACGGCCAGTTGACCCCTCTCCCAGTCACTCTAGATCCTCAAAACTGCTCAGCTGGAGCGACCGCTTCAATCTGCCCCCTCCGAGAGTTGGCCAAACACTCATTCGGGGATCTCCTACCAACTGCATTCCACCTTCATGAGCCAGCTATCGCTCTCACTGTCCCACACTGGCTTTCTCCTTCATGCTTCCTCCTTCTCACTTCTAACCTCCCGTTCTCGTTTTCTTCTCTCCTCTATTTTTTCTCTTCCTTCTCTGACCGCCTCACGCTTCTATTGTATGCTACGGGGACGTGGATCAGATGTGGCAATCACCAGCTCCCGGCAATAATTACGGATGCGGACGCCTCCACACTTGTGCACTTAAACGAGGACCATCCACATCACGAATTCACCCGGGAACCGCTCCAGCCACATTACCACACCCCCTCTCTATGCTGCGAGTGCGGCGATTATTCATTTAAAAAGTGGCCTTTGATCTGAGCTGTGGACCCGCTATACCACACACCTGTATTTCTATTTAAAAAAAGTTGAATTTAACATCTTGTTCTCATTTTGTATTTTCATACCTGTATTTCTACAAAAAACTTTACATCTAACGTCTCATTTTCAGATAAAACAATTTTTGCAGTTAAAGAAGCATTTTTTTTTTTAAATAAAGGTATTTTCAGGCTTGGTTCATAGAGTTGCACGAGAGACAGGAAGGTTAATAACAGGTTTTCAAGGAAAATGTAAGTACTTTATTACTGTATAGAAAAGGCAGGTACAGTCTCAAGAGCTGTTATTGCAGCACTCAAGCACATAAGATAGGAGCTGCAACATGGCCAAGTGTCCTGCTTTAGCTCCCATCTTCAGATTAGAGGAACACCAGCAGCTCGGAATCACCACTGTGGCAGACATGATCTGGGTAGAGTAAGGAATAGCAGGTCAAAGTCTTGTGTTAAATGTTCTAAACATTGTGCAGACAAGCACGGTATGCAGTAAGCGTGATCCTGCAGAGGACAAACAATTACTTTGCCCTTGGTTTACTGTTTACCCGATGCAGCAGAGCAAATACAGAGCTATCCTGTGCTGCTGCCATTAGAGATGGTGAATCTCCAGCAACCCTGGTCACAGTAGCATGTGCATTTTCCCCATATTGGCTATAACAAAATTTCCATTATAACAAAATATTTTTATGGTCCCATTAGTTTCATTACAACAGGATTCCATCCGTTTATGACTATAACAGAAAGCTTTCAAGGCAAGAAGACCAAGAAACATCTATGAAGCGATTAGATAGCGATGCTGTTTGCATGCTGCTGGAACAACTGCCAAGGTAGAAGAAACACTTCAGTAAATTATTTAATAGTACACCAGTTGAAAATCCCCCTAACATCAAGGAAGGAATGGACATATAATTAAATTTGTATTCTATCTCAAAAGACGTCATCCATGCAGCAACTAAGATCAAAACTGGGAAAGCATTAGGACATGCCAACATTTCTTCCAATTCCCTAAAGAAAGATAAGTAGCCGCAGAAATCATGATGCACTTACTGCATCAAGTGCAGAATTAACAGAAAGTATAACATGATTTGAACTTTGGTTACATTGTTAAACCATCTAAAAAAGGAATTCTGACTGATTACCAGACTGCCAAAGAATACAAACTCCTATCATTCCCAAGTATGATCTTCACCAATACACTTTAAGCAAGAATTAAAACAACAGTTGATTCTAAATTGATAAAGGAACAATGTAATTTCTGAACTGGAAGGCCCTGTACAGACCAGGCCCTGCTTATCTATCATTTTTGAAGAATCACTGAAGTGTCAGTCTCCACTTTACACTAGCACCATGGATTTCAAAAAAAGTGTTCAACATAGTGGACAGGGCAATCACTTGGAGAATTCTGAGATATTTTAGCATACCACACTAGATTACCTTCTTGATTAAGGGCATCTATGAAGGGTAAAAGCGTAGAGTCATTCATAAGTATGGAATGTCACTGACTTTTGCAGTCAATGGAGGAGTTAGACAAAGTTGCTAGTAGTCACTGTTGATATTGTTGGCGAGTCAATGGTTGATGAAGATAGTCATGGACCAGACAAGAGGAATTCCATGGAGTTCAATCCAGATTCTGGGCAATTTGAATTTTGCTTATGACATTTGTCAGCTGTCATACTCACTCCACCAGCACATGCCAGCTAAGGTGGAGAGGCTCCACAGTGTCTGCAGGCTAGAAGGTCTACGGGTTAATGGCACCAAAACATGAGAATGAACAACACATAGAAAGTATGCAATATTGTACAAGAGCAGATTGTAGATATGGTCAAATACTTCATATATCGTGGCTGCACTGTTAATATGTCAAGAAGTAAGGATGAAGATGTTAAAGGTAGGATCATTAAGTAAACACCATGTTGAAGACAACATAGCAAGATAATCTCAGACACAGTAAAATAGGTATCTTCCATACAAATGTTAAGTCTCCTTTACTATATGGTTTGGAAACATGGTGTCAACCTAAGGACCTCACCTGCATCACACGTAAATATCACCTCTTCAACAACACTTGCCTCTAAAAGATCATGCAAATCCAATAGCTTGACAAAATCTCTTTTCAGAAGAAGAACATATCAGAAGTCCGTCACAACTACCATAAACCTTAGAAAATGTTTGTGGTTTTAGGTATACCTTGTGTAAAGAGGAACACTTACTTCATGCAACCATGCAAAAGTACTATACGGGAAACCTCAAGAAAAGAGAAAAATGAAGAAGGCCATGTTAAGAACAACCTTGTTACAGAACTAAGGCAATCTACATTGCTCTCCATAATGTTTGGGATAAACATTTTTTTTTTCTTCAATTTGGCCAAAGTTTAAAACTAAAAATCAAACAATTTAGACTTGATTAAAGCACACATTGTAGACTTTAAGGGTATTTGCACGCATTCTTGCCACACCATGTAGAAATTACAATACATTTTGTACATGATCCTCTCATAATGTTTGGGACAATTGGCACCACAGATGTTTGCGATTACTCAGGTATGTTTCACTGCTTCATTAGTGCAGGCATAAGATACCTAGGTTTGCTTCTACCTACAGATCACCTTTGGAGTCAACAGTTCCATTGTTCAACATGAGGACAAGAGTGGCTCCAATGAAAGTCAAAGAAGCCATTATCAGGCTGAGAAACAAGAATAAAACAATTACAGACATTGGCAAAACCTTAGTATTACCTAGATCAACTGTCTGGAATATCATTAAGAAGAAAGAGCACACTGGTGAACTTAGCAATCATAAAGGGACTGGTAGGTAAAGGAAGACTGATGACAAAAGAATCTTCACTATAGTAAAGAAAAAGCCCCAAATTCCTGTCCAACAGATCAGAAACAGTCTTGAGGAGGCAGATGTGTATGTATCAGAGACTACTATCTGCAGAAGACTTTATGAACAGAAATCACCTTGTGATATCTTTGAATCGGACACTTCAAGCAGTTATTGCATACAAGGAATATGCAAGAACTAAATATGACTGGTTTAATATGATCCATTGCTCTGACCCGAACATTATGGTGCCAAGAAATGGGGGGAACACAAATAAAGTGTGTTGGCATTTCTACATGGTGTGATCAAAATATATGCAAATAACCTTAAATTAATGTATGCAATGCACACTTTAAAATGTCAAATCAAACAATTCAGACATTATTAAACTGTAGAGCAGAGTGTAAATCAAGGAAAAATGTGTCTTTGCCCCAAACATTATGGAGGACACTGTATGTGTCATGGGGTTAGAAATATAAAAAAAGATAACAAGACAGAGATAGATGGAAACATACAGAAAAGGCTCTATGCACAATCTGAAATTGTCAAGAATAAGCAAGCATGCATAATTTTGAAAATTGTCACTGGATTTTTTGTCCTCTTTGCTCAGTCAGCTGTTCTGGGTGAATCTATTGATTCTCTTAACTAGGTTCCTATATATTATATATCTATATATATAAAAATGGAATGGGTGGGTCGTCGGGTGGGCCTTTTTTTTCATTCCGTTGAAAGACACGCCCTACTCACTGGACAGTTAAAAACACCAATCAAACTAACGATGACATCAAGCATTACCCAATCAAAAGTAGGAAAGGAGGCATCTTCATAAAATGCGTGTGGGATGATTTGCATGAGACGCTGCTTTAAAAAAAAAAATGATAAAAAAAATACGGGATAAATCCCGTCCAGTATTGATTCAAAACGGGACGCGCAATTTCATCTCAAACGCGGCACGATTCCGTATTTTAAAGGACGGGTGGCAACCCTACAGTGCCAGGTAACCACCCATACAATCACATTGTGATTCAGACTAGGAATGCAATGAATGTAATTACCCCGATCTACATACAAGGCGAAAGTGTTGCAACATTCAAAGATGATGGTTTGGGATAAGTACACCATACAACATAAAAGAGCTTATGAAGCCTTGAACCGAAAAAGCAACATCTCAGAGATCGTAAAAAAAAAAATAGGAGCTAATGTCGTTTTACTCGCTGTAGATTTTAGTCAAACATTACCAGTTATTTCACGAGGGAGACCAGCACATCAACTCAACGCGTGTTTAAAATCCATGCTTCTCCCACGCTCGGTTATATGTCGCGTGTTCTCGGGTAGGTGCACCAAAAAATGTATACATTTAAGCATGTAATGGGCAAACAAAAAATGAGGTATACCCGAAGGCACAGCAGTAGTACTTAATGTAACTTTACTTCTTAAATGTTAATGTTTTACTGTTTAATAATTTATACGCTTCTTATATGTTGTTCAAATTCTTTTATCAAAATACCACTGACAGCGCAATGCACGATAACATCGAGTGAATACACCATACACATCCGCCCACGGCTGCCCTGCTGTGCGCAGATAGGACTTGATTGTACAATAAAATAAAATAAAGATAAAAAGACTAAAACAATCATCACCCATAAAGCGGATTGTATATGTGTACCACATTTCAAGTGTATAGGTGCAACGGTTTGCGAGCTACAGGTCATTTAAAATCCTGGACAGACACACAAATTGCCACGGTAGCAAATTACAGAAGAAGATTTTACTGTTTAATAATTTGTATTTATATGAAATGTGCTTCTTATATATTACTTCATATTCTCATATGATAATGATGTTAATGTCTATATTGATTTCTGTGTTATTAAAACTGCATGTATGTGTGTATATGTATATATATATATATATATGTATATATATATATAATATATGTATATATATATATATATATATAATATATATATATATATATATATATATATATACTAGCAAAATACCCGCGCTTCGCAGCGGAGAAGTAGTGTGTTAAAGAGGTTATGAAAAAAAAAGGAAACATTTTAAAAATAACGTAACATGATTGTCAATGAAAGCCCGTTTCACTCAGTAAGTGTTATGTGTGTGTTTATGTATGTGTGTGTATATATATGTACATGTGTATATGTAGATATGTATATATATGTATATGTATATAAATGTTTATGTGTGTGTGTATATTATATATATAATATATATATTTATATATCTATATATATATATATATATATATATATATATATAAAAGACAGCAACAGTTATAACAATGACAACACAATTACATTGACAATCATGTTACGTTATTTTTAAAATGTTTCCTTTTTTTTTCATAACCTCTTTAACACACTACTTCTCCGCTGCGAAGCGCGGGTATTTTTGCTATATATATATAATATATATACGAGCTGTATATACCCGGCGTTGCCCGGGGCAGAAGTAACCTAATCGGTCAAACACTTACATATATACCAAAGTAAACCTAATCGGTCAAACAGTTACATATATAAAAAAACCGAACCTAATCGGACAAACAGCTTCATATATACAGAAGCGAACCTAATCGGACAAACAGCTAATCTATATACATAAGCAAACCTAATTGGTCAAACAGTTACATAAATACAAAAGCAAACCTAATCGATGAAACAGCTTCATACATACAGAAGCGAACCTAATTGGTCAAACAGTTATGCATGTGCACAATAATTTTACAAAGATTATGCGTGTTAACAATCATTAAAAAGAAAAGATTGAGGAACTCTTCTTCTATATGTGATGAAGCTGGATGAAGCTGACTTGACGAAGACGTAGGTGGCATAGATTGGTTTTTCTAAAACAGAAGAAAAAAAATGAGTATCTATTATTATTTTAAATTAGAATGAAAATGAGAACCTTGATTAGAGATAGATTATCCGGATTAAAATATGTGCATGAATAAACTTTTGCTAACTCTCTAGCAAAAGTTTATTCATACAAATTGGCATGGGATGGCTTTGTGAAAAAGTAAAAATTAGATAAAAATAAATTGAGAATGCGTACTTCCATTTGACTGAGATTATGTGTAATGATGAAAAAAAAGTTTAGTATGTTTTTTTTTTCCATACGGGAAGGATGTAAAACCTTACATAGGCACCCTTCAGCCCGTACTGAAGGGTAGTGTCAGATTCTTACTGACTAAAAAACACCCTTTTTATTCCACAGCTACCCCAAAAACCACTATTAGGCATTACTTTGGGGTGGCAGTAGTTTAGTTATGAAACAGCTGGGTCCTGAAAAAAATCTGTCTGATTAGTCGCTTCTTCACATATAGAAGAACAGTTCCTCAATCTTTTCTTTTTAATGATTGTTAACACGCATAATGTTTGTAAAATCATTCTGTACATGCATAACTGTTTGACCAATTAGGTTCGCTTCTGTATATATGAAGCTGTTTGATCGATTAGGTTTGCTTTTGTATTTATGTAACTGTTTGACCAATTAGGTTTGCTTATGTATATAGATTAGCTGTTTGTCCGATTAGGTTCGGTTTTTTTATATATGTAACTGTTTGACCGATTAGGTTTACTTTGGTATATATGTAAGTGTTTGACCGATTAGGTTACTTCTGCCCCGGGCAACGCCGGGTATATACAGCTCGTATTATATATATATTATATATATATATATATATATATATATATATATATACATACACATACACACACACACAGTATGTAAGGATTTTTATACTCTTTATATCCATCTTGTGACGCATATCTCTTTAAGCTGAAGGTATTTTGAAAGATTTTTGATTAAAAGCATGTTATACTTTAAGACTGAGGAGATTAGAAGGCTCAACACGTGGCTCAAATCTTAGTGCGGAGTAAAAGGGTAAAGGTTTATGGGGCATTGGGACTCCTTTTGGAACAGATGGGACCTGTTCCCCTGTGATGGATTACATCTGAACTGGAGGGGCACCAATGTATTGGGGAGGCATGTGTAGGCTAGTCGAGGATTGTTTAAACTAGGGAATGGGGGGGGGGACAGGGAGTTTAGGACAGGCCAGGTTTAGATCTATGCATGGAGGTACAAACAACGGTGTAGAAATAAAAATGCGTAGTAATTTAATTCTAAGGAAACATTTAAATGTAGAAGGAGTAACACATTAAAAATAGCTTGCCTTAGTGCTAGAATTATCAAAAATAAGGTAAGTGAGTTGGAGTTGTACGTAGCAGAGCATAATTATGATATTACAGTAGACGCCCGCGAAGTCACGGTTCAGAGTTCGCGGCCTCAGTCATTCGTGGATTTTTCCTTAGAACTTATCTAATAATTGTTAGTGGAAACCGCAAATATCCTCTGTAATTTTTATGGCTTTTATCGTGGCAATACTGCACTGTAGAGAGACCAGGAAGCAACTGTAGAGGAAAACGTGGCTTGGGATGGAGAAAGTAGCCAATAGAATTTGAAACTGCAACTCCCAGCAGTCCCTGCAGTGGCTTCTGCTGAGGGTGCTGGGGATGTTGGGGTCAAAGGATGTCAGCGCGGCTTTTAAAAAGGGGGCCGGTGACCAAAAGAGAAAAAAAAAGTTTTTGTATTTGTGTTACAAGTTCCTGTCTGTCTGCCTTCTGTTGGGTTACCTGTACTTATTCATTTTGTCCTGGATAGTTTTTTACGTCTGGATTGTCTGCCGTCTGCCTGTGTACATGAGGATTGTAAGTGGATTCATGGCCATCCTGCAAAGAAAGGAGTGCTCCTGAACCCATCCATCCATCTTCACCATTTCAGGAACTAGCGATAGGACTATCTTTACATTCCCATTCAACGTGCGGATCTCTGAACTATCTATTTTCATCATTACATTTCATCCATTGCAATTTTTCATGAACGTTTTTCATGATTTACTGTGTGTGTTTTGTTTGTGCTTTGTTGTATTTAATGTGTAATCGCAATAAGGGGGACAGGGGTGGTATCGTTGTTTTCATTTATTTCATTTGTTTTAATTACATTCTTTATTTGCTGTTTGATTACTGGTTTGCTTTGTTTTTGTCTCTGTGAGTGAGTGCGGGTCGGGCCAAGGCTGGGTGCGTCCCTGGAATCTCCACCATAAAAATAAATAAATTGCCGTCTTCTCGATGATGTGAATCTTTGCGGCACCAGACCACTACAGCATTATTCATTTCTCCTTGCTGCCGATTGACTGTGATACATCCCCAGCTGAGTTGAATGGACATCTAGAAGACACAGACGCTCCTTAAAAAAACCCTCTTAAAAAAATAGTGACAGACTACTTTTACATTGCTCCCTTACTTGCGGCTGCTCTGTCGCGTGATATGCTTCTCACACTACGTATACTTAAAAGCCTGAACAGCACCTGTCCTTTTTGGCCGATTGCTTTGTTTCTCTCTCGTCCCCCAGACATCGTCTGCTCCTGTTGTGCTCCCCTATGATGTTTGCCTATTCTTTTAAACGAGAACTAACTGCATACTGAGCTCGTTTTGCTTCTAAAAGAGACATGTTTGTTTGAAGTGTTTGAATAAAGTCCCTGTCTCTACAATCTCCTGTGCTTCTATGCAATTCTGTGACCCAAGCATGACACCCTGCAACACTGCAGCCTTACTGTCCCTGGGATTGAGCCACTGCACTAGACTAGCCTGCAAGCATCAGCGTTTACCTCTATGTGCTTGAGGTAAACTCAATCACTGAGGCAACTCAAGCACAGTTGGCTCAGTGATTTGCTGAATTTCATCCATGGCATCAGTTGCACCTTGTACATATTGTCCCAGTAGTTTTTTTTTAAAATAGTTTTTACAGTTCATTAGCAGTGTGAAAAATGATCAGTGTTGCAGTAATTGTGATGCTCTTTGCATGAAAAAAATGTGTTCCATTTAAATTTCACTTCTTCTTTGTGAATTGTGACGTTTACTTAAAGTGCAGCAAAAAAGTATTTGCCGTCCAGGGATGCATTAACCCCCAAGTATGTGGCAGTTTCACAGTTAAAGCCCCAAGATGCCACCGAAACGCCCTGCACATTCTAAGGCTTCTGGCAATGAAAACGCACTTGCATGAATTATAGTACATATAGTAGATAACACCAATATTTTACATTCTAGCACTGCGGGTAACATCAGTACAGTACTGTAAAGGTAAAGGTTTACCTTTAATTTAAATTTCAAACTCAGCTTAATACATACCTAGAAAAAGAATGTAAAGTGTTTTGGAGACATATTTAGAGTTTAAACTATAAAAATAGGTATTTTTTTAACCACATCCAAAATTCGCGGTTTTTCACAATTCACGGGTGCTCTAAGAACGTAACCCCCGCAAATTTTGGGGGTGTACTGTATAGCAATAACGGAAACCTGGCTAAATAACAAAGATGGGGATGAGTATAACATAGGAGGATACACATTTTTTTAGGAAGGATAGACAGAACTTAAAATGAGGAGGGCTTGGTGTTTATGCTAAACAGAGTTTAAATGCAAGTCCTCTTCAGTTGGATGATGAGCCCCATCTTAAGTGAGGACATGTGGCTTTGCCTGGAAAATATTAGGGAAAGAGGTCTTATTTTAGGAGTGTGTTATAGACCACCCAATTCAGACAGTAATTTCAACACACATCTGTTTAGTAATATCAAAAAGGCAAGTTTACAGGGAGATATTACAGTCATGGGAGACTTTAATTATCCAAATATTAACTGGGATAACCTTGCAGATGGAGGAGCACAAGAGT
This sequence comes from Erpetoichthys calabaricus, assembly GCF_900747795.2. NCBI lineage: Eukaryota > Metazoa > Chordata > Cladistia > Polypteriformes > Polypteridae > Erpetoichthys > Erpetoichthys calabaricus. The sequence goes on along the minus strand of NC_041399.2, from coordinate 150,372,792 downwards.
TTTTAGAAGTAATCAGTGACTGTTGTTTAACACAGCATGTTAAAGCACCAACATGGGGTGAAGCCGGTCTGGATTTAGTATTTTGTTATAATCAAGAAAGAATTGAGTGTAGAGGTGATTGAACCACTAGGGTCAAGTGACCATAATATAATACAGTTCTCAGTATTTCGTAAGAGTGTAGATGCAAAGACTAAAATTGTTATGTTAAACTTTAGTAGGGCAAATTTTGACCAGATGTGACAAAGTCTAAGTAGGATAAACTGGGATAAGCTTTAAAGTGTGGAGACAGTCGAGGAGCAGTGGAACAGGTTTAAAAACGTTTTACATGTAATGCAGGACAGATACATACCTAAATTTGGAATTAATAGGAAATTTTTAAAAACTACACAGTGGATTAATAAAGATTTTTAAAAAGTTGCAAAGGAAAAATTGCTTTATAAGGCATTTAAGACTAGTGACTGCAAAGTGAATTGTAGAGCGTATGAGAACATGAGAGCAATCATTAAGAAGGATATCAGGGAGCTTAAAATACAGCTGGAGAGGAATATAGCAGATAAGGTGAAAGAAGACCCTAAGAGATTCTTTCAGGATTTTAGTAGTAGAAGAACAGTCAAGGAGGAGGTGAAGTGCATCAGAAATAGTAAAGGGGAATTAAAAGATACAGACAATGAAATAGCGGATGCCCTAAACTTACATTTTTCTGAGGTGTTTACAAGTGAGCAAGTGGATAACCCCCCAGAGGTAAATGTGACTACTACGAAGGTACTGAGGAATTTGGAAATTGTAGAGGGAGAAGTACTGCTCAGATTAAATAAGCTGAAATCAAACAAATCACCAGATCCAGATAATATTTACCCTCGAGTTCTTAAGGTGGCTAGTACATATATAAACCCTTGACATACATTTTAGGGAGTCACTGCGCACTGGAGAGATTCCAAAGGACTGGAAAATGGCAAAATTCATCCCATTATATATGTAGTACTAGGGTGTTCCCATTATATAAAAAGGGTGACAGGGCAGATCCAAGCAACTATAGGCCAATAAGGCTTAACATGCAATCACAGGAAAATTAATGGAAGGAATCTATATCTATAAATGAGAGTTGGGATCCGTGTGGCTGTGTTTGTGTGTTTGTGGAGGGACGGAGAGTTAAGGCGGGTGTTGGAGTCACGTGATCATCTCCCCTCCCATTCATCTCATTTCATTCACTTCATTTCGCTCCGAGCTAAGCTCCGCAGCTGACGCGGTCATGCCGTTCTTTTTCCATAGTGTTTAGTCCTTTCTCCTTTACTGTTTAATAGACGCGGTGCTTACTGAATAGTATTTTTTCCTTTAGTGTTTCTACTTAGTGTTTCTTAGTGTTTAGTAGATGCGGTGTGCAAAAGGAGAGTTGGGATCCGAGAGACTATGTTTGTGGAGGGATGGAGAGTTAAGGCAGGTGGGGGAGTCACGTGATCATCTCCCCTCCCATTCACCTGATTTCATTCACTTCATTTCGCTCCGAGCTGAGCTCCACAGCTGACGCGGTTAGTCCTTTCTCCTTTACTGATTTACTGTTTAGTAGACGTGGTACTTACTGAATAGTATTTTTTCCTTTAGTGTTTCTTAAGTGTTTA